>NC_056731.1:1289654544-1289739544 GCF_019279795.1 Protopterus annectens | reverse complement strand
CTGGTCAACTTCTTGGCGTCAGTCACCTGAGCTGTGGTGAAGGCAAGGTGACGCATATAGCCTACCTTGATCTGGCCAAAACCTTTGATAAGATTCCCCACTCACTAAGTTAGGCATCAACCCTATATCACTAGGTGGGAACAGAGGCACAAACACAGGGATAGATTGGACATACTGCTGTCATACATTAAGACAGTTGCAACATCCTTTATAAGGAATATGATGTTGGTAATACCAATATATGTGAGTATTTACTGACTGCATTCCCCAGAGTCCACAACTGATTTACCAAGGACACCAACTGTCTAGCGAAAAGACAAAACAT
This sequence comes from Protopterus annectens, assembly GCF_019279795.1. Lineage (NCBI taxonomy): Eukaryota > Metazoa > Chordata > Ceratodontiformes > Protopteridae > Protopterus > Protopterus annectens. Next base: position 1,289,739,219 of record NC_056731.1, on the reverse strand, counting down.
AACAGGCAGACATGTGTCCAGTCTGTGGACAGCATGCCAGTGGAGAGGTATGTCAGAGACATATCACTGTGAGTTGTGATGTCACACACTAAATGCATGTCCACACAAACCCTGTCAATCTATCAATCCACCATGTGTATAACAGCACTGATGGCATAGAATATGTTCACAAATCTGGGGATATGTCCCCCATGTTGGTTGACTGTCTCCACATGTCCTGTCCTGTGACATATTGCCACCTACTGTATGTGAAACTGTAGGCTGCCACCTCTGTAATGCCCTCACACAGGCAAGGAAAAGGGGCAAGGCGCACATTAAGGAATGTCCCATATGTCGGAACTAGCAGCAGTTTCCAGGCCCACAGCACAATACAATGCGGGCAGCTACATAGTGGTATGGCCATAGCAATACCTGACATCTGCACATCTGTACAGAGGACAGACAGAAAGTAGATAGCCAACAGGTTATGTATTAGCATGAATGTTTTGAAATATACACGTCTTAAACTGAAAGGTATGCCATTACTGCATGACAGCAGTCCTCGATGACATGTCGAAAAAACATAGTAGTCTACAGTTAATGTCAACATATCAGATCAATATCCAATAGGAGATACATATAAACATACAGCTCAAACCCCAGGAACAAGATAGTCAGTAATCAGAGTCCAGCTTTGCATGCAGGGGTGTATGGTTCCAGTACTACAATCTGCAATACACTCTTATTTGGAAAAGCACTGTTAACAGTACTAACATAATGAGACAACATGTGTTAAACTATTTTTGTCAACCAGTGCACTGTAGCTGGTGTAACATGCAAGTGTGACTGGATATAACCTGGGATACTACCCATGTATGAAACAAATACAAAGAGAAAAGACTGTGGTACTACCCATGTATACTCAGGTGTCCCATACAGTATACTCACACCCATTGCTACTATAATGACAGCACACAGAAGCATGTTATGTACAGGGAATTAAATACACATATTAAAGATGTCATTACCCTGCTATTTATCAGACTGGAATGTGATCACTGCTTTCCAGGGCTGAGCTATGCTTAGCTGGTTTAAACATTGCTTAAATGTAAATGCTAAGTAGATTTGCGCATTGGTAAGTGAAGCCTATACGATGCAAGCATCTATTCCTTTAACCGTATGTTAGCATCACTTACTGCAATGCAAACCCATGCAATCATGCTCAACGCTGCTCAAAACTGCCATAACCACTCTGTATACAACAGTCCTTGTTTTGCCTAGCAAAAAAAAATAAATAGCTAGGTATTGAACCCAGGACCCTGCACAGCACAGCCAATGCAATTTACCAGTAAAGCACCTCAGCTGTATGGTTTTATAATGTTTTCTCAAACATACCCTTCTTTACAGCCAGTTTACAATAGGGAAGAGACAATGTGAAATTAGGAAGGATTGGTATCTATATATATATATATATATATATATATATATATATATATATATATATATATATATATGAATAGAAACAAACATAGAGAGAGAGAGAAAGAGAGATGCAGGGAGATCCAAATATATGTACAACAATATATAGACATATCACCAATAAATACTGAGGTATATATATATATATATATATATATATATATATATATACAAATATATATATATATATATGTCTTATATATATATATATATATATATATATATATATATATATATATATATATATATATATATATATATATATATATATATATATATACATATATATATATATATATATATATATATATATATATATATATATATATATATGTACACAAATATATATATATATATATATATATATATATATATATATATATATATTCACTTTATAATCTCGAAATCCTGAAATATCGAATTTCAGAATCTTGAGACCATAAAGCCGAACTCCCAAAACATTGAAACCCCAGAAGCGCGACTTCAGTACTAACCAAACACCACACACATATACACATACAAACACCTTCCTCCCCACACACACAAACACATGAACCTACCCTACATACAAGCAGGGGGCAAAGACCCCTGCAACCCCCATGTGGGGGGCTGCGCCCACCACACCCCCCTACTTAAATATACTAACTCCAAGGTCACACTACACAGACAAACACACGAAAACACCACTTCACAAGCTACATTCCCCTCGCACACACACGTCACAGTGACAAAACACATTGACACACACTAAAGCCCCTACCCAAAACCCTTAGAACATACACACTTACCTGAATTTCTACCTCTCGATTAACACACCGCAACACCTGAACCGTTAATTCAACATCTTCGAGCTACGAGATTTTGAATTTTGCACTTCTGGAGGTTTTGCTATTATGGGCTTTTGACTTTATGGTCTCGAGATTCTGAAATTCGATATTTCAGGATTTTGAGATTATAATGTTAACCCATATATATATATATATATATATATATATATATATATATATAAATATATATATATATATATATATATATATATACATACACACACACACACACACACACACACACACACACACACATATATATATATATATATATATATATATATATATATATATATATATATATATATACACACACACACACACACACACACACACACACACACACACACACATGTCCCAAAATGCCCATGCAAACATATGCTGCTGATAGACCACTTACAACTGGGGCAGTATCCACTGTTGGATACAAAAGCAGCCATGACACTCACATCTGCCCTGCCCCCCCCCCCACACACACAGTCCAAATAAATAAGTGAACAGTGCACTGCTACAAAATCATGATAGGCCATACACAATGGCCAGACATGCAACAACCTCTTAGCAAAACAAATAAAATGTCTGAACATAGCAAAGAAAAATAAAACCAGCCAGTAATTCGCACAATTATACTCTGATGTCTTGGCCAAAGCCTTCAAGGAGTAAATCATTACCAGAAATACATGCCTTTATCACAAGAAGCAATTAACAACTAATTACATAATTGAATACACAGCCTCCAATTCCCTCCTCATTTAACCCCCTACGGGATAAAGTACCACAGTTAATATTAAAAAATTGAGTCTGCACATAACAATTGTCCTTTTATGAATGTTTCATCAAACTGAAGAACAGATGTTTTCAGAAACAATACCTTGGGACCCACTGCTGTCCCCATGGTGAGATTTATTCAAATGTACGGCTATAGAATATAGGTCATATTTCTTATCAATAATATGTCTCACATGATCTAGCAGCCTAGTTTTAAAACATGTGTTACTGCCCCCACATAGAATATGTTACAAGGGCATCTAAGAGCATTCTCTTTATACCAGTTTCTTGAATGTACAGACTTCAACATGTTTCTGAGCCTTTCCCCTCACCAGGAAGTACAGGACTAAATACTGATAGACCAGTATACCCATCAACCTACTACTGTATAACATCTGGACAAAGCCTGACATAATTGATGAACAGAGGCCAAAATACATGGCCATACTTGAAATATTGCTGTTATACACTGAGAAAGTTGCTGGTGTTACAGGGTTTGTTGTAACATATCTTTTCTGAGGGATATAAAGTCAGAAAAACAAGTGGATGTTACCATTTTATTTTATTTTACATTTTATTTTACATTTGTTGATCGGGCTAGTCCAACTGGATATATGTCCATTTTCAGTGGAGGCACGGGGAGGAAAAGCTCCAACAAACAAAAAAACACACTATCATATATAATATGAGACATTTACAAATACAGTTAAATGTACAGATAATCATCCTATACATTACAGAGTTTTACATTTCTGTAAGCAGAATCATTATACATTTCAGCTATGGTTAGCCATGCAAATATTTTGCTAACAATTTAGTATAAGAGAATACTTTCATTTTACTTGACTTAAAAAAAGTAACTAGGTTATACACTCTCTTAGAAGTTAACAGAAATGTAACTAGGTTGTACAGTAATGGCAATAATGCTTTGAGAAATTAGGGGTAGTTAGAGTTAGAACAAGGGCATAAAAACTGTGATTTACGGTATGGCTTCAATTTGCTTTTAAATAATGTTGTAGAGGTAATGGTGGATAGGTCTTTTGGGAGGGAGTTCCAGATTTTTCCAACTGTATTGGCAAACAAGGAGTCACCACTCAAGTTGTTAGCTTTACCTGTTTGTACAAGTAGTTTATTTGATGAGCGAAGAGTCTTGAGGTTGTTATAGGGGGGTGATAAGGTTTGTAAGTATTGATGTGTTAGTAGGTTGGTACAGGATCTTGTGGGCAACTGTTAATTGATTAACTAGTATTATATTTGGCAGTTCTAGCCATCCTAGCTGTTTAAGATTATCACAATGCTAGGCTCTGAAGGCAGATCCAGTTGCAAATTTGGCAATATTATTATAGGATATTGCTAGCTTGCTGATGTTGTTTTTACATAGTTTTGTATATATAGGTGAGGCATAGACCAGGGTAGAGATTAAGTGGGTACGGGCAATGGTGGTCCTGACTAGTGGTGACAAAAAGGATTTAATCCTATATAGGGATCCTAGTTTTTTGTTGACTGTTTTTATAGTACTATTAATATGGGAATCAGAGGTAAGGTTGTTGTCAATAAGAACCCCAAGAAGTTTAGTAGTAAAATGAGGACATATAATAATGCCATTGCTTGATGTGACAGCAAAAGTAAGTGGGGAGGCCCGGCGTATGGGAGTGAATAGTAGCAGTTTTGTTTTGTTGGGATTCAGTATGAGGCATCGATGTAGAAGCCATTTTTGTACTATATTAAACACATTTTGGGTTATGGTCTGTAAGACAGATGGTGAGGTGGCAGAGCATATTAGCTGGAATTGTCTGCATATTGGATACAAGTAGTTGAGGTATAACAGAGTATAGGTCGTTTATAAAAATAGAGAATAGGAGAGGGCCTAATATGGAGCCTTGAGGGACCCCAAGGGCAATTGGGAGGTGGGAGGATAGGTTGTTCTCCCATAGGACAGCCTGCTGCCTGTTGTCTAAGTATGATTAGAACCATTGAATAGCTAGTGTGTCTAGAGACAGGTTTTTGAGTATATTAATGAGTAAGTGGTGGTTAACCATGTTGAAGGCTTTTGAAAGATCAGTAAAGAGGGCTGAGGATAATGTATCTTTTTTGTAATTCTTATTAACACAATCTGTTAATGATAAAAGAGCAGAGGTGGTGCTATGAAATGGTCTAAAACCATGCTGGCAGTTGGCTAGTAAACTGTTTTCTATTAGCTGGTTTAACAGCTGTTTATGAATGCATTTCTCCATGATTTTAGCCAGTGGTGATAATATGGCTATAGGTCTACAATTTGATAATTCATTTGAGTTGCCTCCCTTATGCAAGGGGATAATGTGAGAGATTTTCCAGAGTGATGGGATAGTTCCTTCTGTAATAGTTCTGTTAATTAGGATGGATACTGGGAAGGCTATGGCTTTTGCAGCTTTCTGCAGGTATTCTGCAGGTAATAGGTCTGCAGGGAGGTTGGTAGGTTTAAGCTTATGTATGAGTGTACAGACAAGGCATGTAGGAACAGGTTGAAAGTGAAATGAAGGGGGTGCATTAATGATGGTGGTGGTTGATGATAATGTATCAGGGGATAGCTGATTAGCAAGAGATTGAATAGTCTTTGTGAAAAAAGTGTTAAAGGTATTGGCTATTTGAGTAGGGTTATTGTGATCAGAGCCTAAAGGGATGGGTGTGACTGAATGACCAGGGTGTAAGAGTTTATTAATGCCTGACCAGAATCTTTGTGGCTTATTTTGGTGTGTTTGTTGGAGCTCAAAGTAAAAATTATTTTTGTCTAACAATATGGCTTTTTTTGTTTCATTTCTAAGCTGTCTAAACTTTAATTAATCAACAGGGTTTTTAGTTGAACGTCAGTTTGTCCATAATTTGTTTCTAAGGAGGATTTTTTGTTTGTTACTTTTTGAGAGCCATGGGGCTGGTTTAGTCTTGGCTCTAATTGTACATGTTGGGGTGTAGTAGTCTAAAATAGTTAAGAATTTTGAATTAAAGTATTGTAGTGCTTCATCTAGAGGTAGGTTTTTTAGGGGTGACCAATCACATGCCAAGAGTTCATTTTGAAAGCTATCGAGGTTATAATTATTTTTGTTCCTTATTGTCCTGTAGGTTGTTGTGTTTGGAATGTTACTTTTTTATCTGATTATAAAGGTCAGTGAATGGTCACTTACATCTTCAGGGAGGGTTCCTACTTTGTACGTTTGGTGGTGACTGTTTATGAGAATCCAATCTAAGGTGCTTTCCTTGCCATTAAGTTTATTGGTCCTAGTAGGGTGTGTAATGGTTTGGGTAAAACTATATAGGTTAATATGAGTAGGTGGCTGTTTTGAGGAACAGTTCTTCCAATTGATATTGAAGTCACCAAGCCCTATGGTTTCCTGTGGATATGTGTTAGATAGCCAACTGAGGATATCCTCTAGGGTGCTGGAGTTATTACCGAGGGAAGATAAACACAGATGTTGTAGATGGATTTATGTTTATTAAGTTGTAATTTAGAAAAAAGAATTTCAGCCTTATTTATAAGTGGAGGTTGAGAATCTGTAAGTGTCACCTGTAATCCAGTTTTGTATAGAATAGCTACTCCCCCAACCTTCTTAGCTTTATGGTCTAGCCTCAGGATATTATAGCCAGATGGAATAATCTCATTATCTTGTGTTGAATTCTTGAATCATGTTTCAGTATGACATAGGGTGTCAAATGAATGTATACCCATGAGTGCATGTAGGTAGGCAACTTTATTGTTTATGCTTCATATGTTAAGATGAGCTATCGAGAGTGTGTTAGAGGGTCTGTCTAGCAATTGTGTATTAGCAGGAATTGGAATGTGGGGCAATGAAGTTGTGGTAGAGGTTGGTCCAGGATTTGGGTGGATATCTCAATCTATTAAGGGGTAATTGTACTCTTATAGAATGTTTTAAGAGCCTACATGTAAGTTCCTGGAATTTCCTAGTTCTTGGACTATAGAGTTTAATGTCGGCCAGTCTATGATACTTAGCTGGCAGGTAGGTAGCTGTGCTGGGTGTATATATATATATATTGCTAAGAGGGACTTCAAGTGTTGGTATAGAGGTTTGCCTTATGGAATTATAAAATCCTAGACAGTTAAAGTATTCATAGAATGTAAGTAAATAAGGTATAGAAAGAAAATGTAAGAGTAGTATTAAGAGAAGCCCCTTTGGGAATGGTGAGCTTGATGAAGGTAGCATAATGAGGTAGTAGTTATAACTTAGTAAAGAGGGAATGTTCCAGTTGAGGTTTGTGTATAACACAAATGGTAATGGGTTATATCACTTTAAGGAGGTGGGTTCTGTGAGGGATTGTGTTAATGAGGGTGTGGTCTAGGGAGGATAAATGTAGATGTATGGGCAGGTGGAATTTGGGGGCAGGGTAGGGGACTGGAGTCAGCTCGCAGGGCGAATGGAGCGGGTAGAGCCAGTGAAGGATTAAACCCTAGGAGAACAATCAGTAGAGTGCTGACTGCTAAGGTAAGTTTGGGAGAGATGGTTGGTAGAGAAATAAGCAGAGTAAAGTAGAAGAGAGATAAGTATAGGGAAAGCTGGAATGCCAGAGTGTTATATGTTAAGATAGTAAGATATGTGTTCAAAGAGATTAGTCATGGGAAGATGGTGCCACTTACTGGTCAATAGGATATATTGCAATCATGGCTACTCATAGGGGTTAGCAGGGCAAGAAGTAATAGGAGGGAAAAATGGGAGAAAAATATACAGAGGTAATTAGAGGGAAGGGTATGGTAGGTAGGAGAAGAGATGGCTTTTGGCTGCTGGCTGTCCTAGCTAGGGAGTGTATGCTAACCTGCAATTTACTTCCAGATATATGTTTTAAGCAACTCTAGTAAGTACACACAGTGTTCTGGTAAACATACTTTCTTGATTCCTTGAGGGAATGAAGCTCAGGAAGAGGTTTAGCTCTATTCTTAGCCCCCAAGTGTTAGGTAAAATAGGATTCTTGGTCTTCAGATGGGACACGTTCCCAAATTCCTTATACAGGACAGGCAGGTTGGAAAGTTTCTTGTTTCCTTGAGGGAATGAAGCTCAGGAAGAGGTTTAGCTCTATTCTTAGCCCCCTAGTGTTAGGTAAAATAGGATTCTTGGTCTTCGGATGGGCAAGTTCCCAAATTCCTTATACAGGACAGGCAGGTTGGAGAGACAGGGTAAGGACACTGAGGCCAGGGACACACAGCAGCCGAGAGATAGTCAAAGAAATAAAGAAACATTTACATAATGCAATCACCAGAGTATGCTACTGATTTGCCAAGGACAACACTTGTCTGGGGAACAGCCCATATATAACAGGCTAACCTGTGGCCATTATGTGGATGGCCCTACAGTTGAGAGATATGCAGAGACAGAACTTTGTCAGACTGAAACCCATGCAGAAATAGCATGTGCAGACAAACCCTGTTAAACTAGCAGTATTCCAAACATATAACAGCAATACTCACATTCTGCCCCTAAGTCTTGAACCTTCTCCACTATTTACTTGGCTTGTCTCCACAAGTCTTGCAAGATGTAGTAGCTCACACAACTCCAGGGTGTCTTCCTCACAAGTAAGGAAAAGGGACAATGCCCATATGGAGTACTCATTTATAGGAGTGTGTTGCCATGACATTGGCTATTGGAAGAACTACACAGCTGCTCTGCATGCGATTAGCAAGTGGGGAATGCCAATAGGTGCACAGGCCATCACCTGGTCATAAGCATTACTTACAAAACCATGCTGCCACCTATTCAAACCAGCTCTGTCCCTGTAGTGCACAGAGAGAGAGAGAGAGAGAGAGAGAGAGAGAAAACAAATGAAACATAAAGTGGAAAAGAGAAGAAAGAAAAAAGGTAAGTGGAACATGTAAGCAAATAATTGAATGTAGTACTTGGTCTGTAATAATGGGAAATATGATTTGGAGGAATATATCTCCTAACAAGACTTGCTGGACTAATGTCCTGCTATACAGCTGCTATGGCCATAGCATCTGACCCTCTCTGCAGTGGGAGATATCACAGACATACCTTTCAACTGTACAGATCTTCACAGAATGTCCACATTTTACCACAATATATTTTTCTCTGTTCCTCCTGGGTTCTGTACTTTTCTGTCAAATAGCTGCGGGTTGAAGTCATCAAGTAATGACAAACACTTGAATTTAAGACTCCACATCCTTAAGAATATTCACTGTAATGCAAAATGTATCATTCTATGAACTTCCTATGTTTGTAATTGGAATATTTAAAGTCTGCCCCTATTTATCCCTCCATCATTTTAAGCTTTAAGCTGCAGTAATTAAGGACTTGGCAGAGTTCTTAAGTAGACTTTACAAGAAACTGTAATAGATGAATACTTGTAAGAATTTATTATTGGTAACTATGGATGTGAACAGTTTGTTCACGTCCATACCCAATGATTTGGGGATCAAAGCGATCAGAGACTTTGGTGTGAAGCACAAAGCAACCAATGATATCCATTTACTATGTAGTCTCTTGGAATTGGTCTTATATAACAATGTGTTTCTGTATGGTAGTACTTACTACTGGCAGAAGTTGGGGGTAGCAATGGGAACTCCATGCACAAATAGTTATGCCAATCTGGTCCTGGCAAGATGGGAAGAGCTATGGAAAGTCGATATTAACAACAAATGGAATAGAAACATAGTTTTCTATAATCAATTTGTGGATGATGTCTTTCGCTTATGGGATGGCGATTTAACCTCCTTGGAACATTTTGAACAATTTTTGACCAATACAACTTCATTTTTGAAGTTTGAAGTGACATCTTCTAGTACAGAGATAGAATTCTTGGATGTTAAGTTAATGTTAGATGACACAGGAAGCATCAATACTAGAATGTATAGGAAACCTGTATGGCACAATCATTTACTACACAATACTAGCATGCATCCCAGGCGTGTTCTTGACAACATAGTGACTAACCAACTAACTCGAGTGTCCAAGCTCTGCATGAGGGATGAGGATTATAGAAAGGAGCAAATTAAACTTACCAATGACTTTAATAAGAGAGGATACAAAGTCAAAGAGACACACACCTATAAAGCAACTACCTTGGAACTACACTGTCAGAGGGGAAGACCCTATTTTTCAGACCAAGATGAAACAGTTAAGATCAAGCAATAGGAGGTAAAGTCCAATCTGAGATTCCAGTTGACATATAGTACAGACAATTTTGCTATTCGTAATACCTTCAGAAAATTTTAGCCAGTGTTAACATCTGACAACAAAATTAGGGAAATTGTTGGAGATCAACCCAGCTTTTCTTTTAAGAATAGGAAAAACTTAAAAAGACTATCATGTTATAAGACAAAAACTGAATCTGTTTCTGAAGACAGGAGTTTTCAGATGAACAGGAGAGTTGGTACATTCAGATGTGGAAGTTGCAAGGCATGCTCTCATACTCATATAAACATCTCAAATACTTTTAAACATCCCCTGACTAAGAGGAACTATAAGTTTGAAGGATTTGCAAACTGTCAGAGTAAGAACATTATCTATGTGGCAACCTGCAGTTGTTGCAAGGCATACTACATAGGGAAAACTAATCAAATGCTCAAGGAACATATCCTAAAGCACTTATCTGACATAAGAAAAAAGTTACCAGCAATGCACTTTATATGCATATTAGTATAAATGACAATCACTCTTTCAAGTTCTTGGCAGTAACTAGGCTTCATGAAACACCAAGAGGTGGGGATTTAGTAAAAAGAACAGAAATTGAAGAGATGAAGTGGATAATGAATTTGTAATCAGATCAGTCACCAGGTCTGAATGCATTTGTCCCTTTAAAACCTGTAGTAAAAGGGAAAGCTCTTCAGCACTCAAAATGACATCATTAAAAGGGTGTGTATGCTGCTATGGTTACTAAATGCATCTAAGTGAGTGAACACTAGGAAATTAAGGTATTTAAGAGGAAGTTTCACTGGCAAACATTTAGGATTTGAAAAAGGTATTATACCAAAAGCACTTATCCGGTTTATGAGCCAGTGTGTTTATTTTATATCACATCATTGTATATTTTAATTAAAGTTTTCAAGTTGCAAGTGTTTTTAAGTGGAATTGGTGGCAGAACCATTTGTTTTTGGAGTTTTATATTTTGATGTGTTCTGCCTTTGCTGATGTTACTTACTTCTTTTTTATTGCCTGTTCATTTTTTTGGTGGGAGTGTCACACATCCACTGCATATTGGAATCAGCTTTACCACAGCAGCCAGCATTGGAAATGGCAAGTAGGAGGATCCAAGTAGGTTTATCTAACCCACTTCTTAACTTTGACTTTGAAAGTGGCACTTTGGAGCTACCAACAAACAGGGGTGATACCTTGTTATTTGAGAGCATCCATAAGGAAGTAAAGAATGCAGCTTTTAAACTAAAGCATCTACAATGGAAACGCTTTCATATGGAGACATGTCTTCATCATCACATTATCCCACGAGGTTTAAGAGTAAGATGCATGCCAACTTATGGAAATATGTATCCTGAACTGCTTGCCAAATGGTAAAGGATTAATATAGAAACTATTTCAGTTACATTAAACTTTTGATAGAATTTTTTAAACCCCAGGAGGTTGAAGCAGCAAACCTAATAGAACAATAACAGAATTAAATGGAACAATTGACACTATCTGATAACAATTTGATGAAGCTAGGGGCACTGCAGGACAGGCTTGATGCTTATGATACTAAGTTAAAAGGAGTGAAAAGTAGCAAATTATCCAGGGATTTTAATGATTTTAGGAAGGGTCACCAGTTTGAATGGCCGAAAGACAAGAAAATGACCATAGAGACCAGGACTAATGTAAACAATGGAATAGTATCAAGCCATGAAAAGGAGCAGACGGTCACTAGGAAACCAACGAGAATTGTAGTAGAAGCAGAAGTGCATACTACACCCAGGAAAAACAACAGAGAGGTTTCAAGAAGCTGTGATACATGCTCTGGAGACTGTTAGCTTGGTAATCAATACTGAGAGCACAGAAGAACTATCTGAGCAGGGTGAAGAAAATATATCCATTTTGAATAATAACAAGAATTTGGATATACAGAATGCCACTAAACCCAAAGATGGGGTGGTACATTTATTGCTTTACCAACAGCTTCCTTTTTTTGTTGCAGAACAACACCCTGAGGGAAGTACAACCCCAGAGCAGGAAGAGAAAGAAACGGAGATTTCAGGAATAAATGATTCCCTTGCATTTAATATATCGAGTATTGTATTAACAAGAGATCAGACTCGACTATTAGAGAAAAGAATGAGTTTCATACCCTCCTTGTGTTCACCAATAAGTGAATTTATCCCAGATCTAAAACATTTTGTGAGAAATATGACTCTAAGACACTTCTTTGGCAATATAAACAATGAGGAATCTCAAACTAGAATTGGATATAAGGAACTAAGTACGTTTGTCCCTGTATGTCATCCAGCTGTAGATGTCTTTGTGCTATTATGTGAAAATGAAGTGGCTGAATATAGACAGCAAAAGTGAAGCAAACATTTCCACAACTTAACTCTAAATGAGAAGAGAGCACTATTTGAACTACAGAATATGAAGGACATCATGATCAAACAAACTTACAAAGGAGGGGCAGTTATAGTTATGGATATGTCATTCGATGATACCAAGATGAAGGAGATGCTAGCGGATATAGCCACCTACAGGAGGATTGATAAAAGAGAATTGAACACCATTATACATAGTGTACAAGACACGCTTTATGACAAGCTCATGAACAGATCGATAAGCAAACAGATGTTTGATTTTTTTGAAGTATGTCATCCTACTATACCTAGCATCAATGGAATGCCTAAGGTGCATAAGAATCTACATGACCCTCTGATGTGACCAGTCATTTCAGAAAAAGGATGGATAACTGAACCCTTTTCTATTTTTATAGAAGGGGAGTTAAAGAAATTGCTACCTCACGCACCTGCAGTAATCAAGGACTCGGCGGAGTTCTTAAGTAGACTTTACAAGAAACTACAACAGATGAATACTTGTAAGAATTTATTTTTGGTAACTATGGATGTGAACAGTTTGTTCATATCCATACCCAATGATTTGGGGATCAAAGCGATCAGAGACTTTGGTGTGAAGCACAAAGCAACCAATGATATCCATTTGCTATGTATCTCTTGGAATTGGTCTTATATAACAATGTGTTTCTGTGTGGTAGTACTTACTATTGGCAGAAGTCGGGGGTAGCAATGGGGACTCCATGCGCAAATAGTTATGTCAATCTGGTCCTAGCAAGATAGGAAGAGCTATGGAAAGTGGACATTAACAAATGGAATAGAAACATAGTTTTCTATAATCGATTTATGGATGATGTCTTTCTCTTATGAGATGGCGATTTAACCTCCTTGGAACATTTTGTACAATTTTTGACCAACACAACTTCATTTTTGAAGTTTGAAGTGACATCTTCTAGTACAGAGATAGAATTCTTGGATGTTAAGTTAATGTTAGATGACACAGGAAGCATTAATACTAGAATGTATAGGAAACCTGTATGGCACAATCATTTACTGCACAATACTAGCATGCATCCCAGGCATGGTCTTGACAACATAGTGACTAACCAACTAACTTGAGTTTCCAAGCTCTGCACCAGGGATGAGGATTATAGGGAGAAGCAAATTAAACTTACCAATGACTTTAATAATAGAGGATACAAAGTCAAAGAGACACAGACCAATGAAGCAACTACCTTGGAACTATGCTCTCAAAGGGGAAGACCCTATTTTTCGGACAAAGGTGAAAAAGTTAAGATCAAGCAAAAGGAGGTAAAGTTCAATCTGAGATGCCAGTTGACATATAATACTGACAATTTTGCTATTTGTAATATCATCAGTAAATTTTTGCCAGTGCTAACATCTGACAACAAAATTAGGGAAATTGTTGGAGATCAACCCAGCTTTTCTTTTAAGAATAGGAAAAACTTAAAAAGACTATTATGTTATAAAACAGAAACTGAAGCTATTTCTGAAGACAGGAGTTTTCAGATGAACAGGAGAGTTGGTACATTCAGATGTGGAAGTTGCAAGGCATGTTCTCATATAAACATCTCCAATACTTTTACACATCCCCTGACTAAGAGGAACTATAAGTTTGAAGGATTTGCAAGCTGTCAGAGTAAGAACATTATCTATGTGGCAAACTGCAGTCATTGCAAGGCATACTGCATAGGGAAAACTAATCAAATGCTCAAGGAACTTATCATTATGCACTTATCTGACATAAGAAAAAACTTACCACCAATGCACTTTATATGCATATTAGTATAAATGACAGTCATTCTTTCAAGTTCATGTCACTAACTAGACTTCATGAAACACCAAGAGGTGGGGATTTAGTAAAACAAACAGAAATTGAAGAGATGAAGTGGATAATGAATTTGCAATCAGATCAGTCACCAGGTCTGAATGCATTTGTCCCTTTAAAACCTGCACTAAAAGGGAAAGCTCTTCATCACTCAAAATGACATAATTAAAAGGGTGTGTATGCTGCTATGGTTACTAAATGCATCTAAGTGTGTGAGCACTAGAAAATGAAGGTATTTAAGAGGAAGTTTCACTGGCAAACATTTAGGATTTGAAAAAGGTATTATACCAAAATTGCTTATCCTGTTTATGAGCCAATGTGTTTAGTTTATATCTTATCATTGTATATTTTAATTAAAGTTTTCAAGCTTCAAGTGTTTTTAAGTGGAATTGGTGGCAGAACCATTTGTTTTTGGAGGATCATTTTAAGCTTTGTCCAGATTTGATGTTCTGAGAGGTTGTGAAGTAGGATTACAGCTCAGGAGCCTGACTCACTCTGGGAAAGGAAAGCTCATATATAACAACCACAGGGGTTTCTGTCAAACAGTTGTGACTGTGCCACTGCTAGGCCAGTTAATGGGATGTTTTCCATATCCATGTTACCTGTGATTATGAGTATGGCACATGTTTGCCTTGTAAAGCTAAGAGACCTATAGAGGGCATGTGCATAGTAAAGTACTGTTGCAGACGTGTGTTGAACTGCATGTGATATATTGACTTAATAACATCCAACTGTATAGTGTTCTGCTGGACAATAAGCACATGTGTGACTGATATCTGTAGTCACATACACATATACCTGCGTTATGTCAGCCAAACCATTGGCAGGTCTGTGGGCAATGACATTGTAACATAATAGCCTACGTATGACTGTTAGACATCACCCAGGTTATCACAGTGATGTCAATCCCTACTGAGCAGTCAATGTACTAATATATGGTGCAGCTATATTAATACAGTATCAATACTGATGTCCCTTTTGACACCCATTTATGTGTGCCATTGTCCGGATGTACTGTTGTAACTGGTTGAGAAGTATGATTGAGCGTCAAGACTGTAAATACAGTGTGTCATACTAACATGCAACAGAAATGTATGCCAGGTATCCCCTGAGCATATATATGTATGCTTATGTTCAGCTGGAAGGCACAAAACTAATCACATGGGTTTCAAGCATTCAGGTACATAGGTTGTCCATGTTGCACATGTGTGTAATAGTGTCAGTGCATAGCACAGACATAAATTTGTACAGCTACTGGTTGTTGCATTGCCCTGACACTGATATGGGTACTAGAGTAGGCATGATATTCAGGTATTAATCAGAGAAGGATCCACCTGTGTTATCACCCTCTGTCCATGCCTACCACTACCAGCTATATCAACTTTTATATACAGTGGATATCACAAGTGCATACCGCTGTTAGAAAGCCAGATATGTATGCTGTATGACAATCAGACCACAGAAGATAATTTCCTAATGTTTCTCATCTTAGTGTGACCCCTAACCTGTACAATTCCATTGAAATACAACCAAAGGTGTTTCTAGAAAGGTGAGCAACTATTGCCAAGTGAAGATGTGCCATGATGTTACAGTCCAGACCAAGACGGATGAATGCTGTAACCATCTCAAGAGATGCATACACAACATATCAGTTTAAGGGTGTGCATGCTCATTCAACTGGCTTATTGTACTGAGTATTTTTTCCATATGTTTTCACAGACCAGATTGTTATGTTTTCAATTAAATTGTACAGGATATAGGTCACACTACAGGTGGTAATTGTTATGAAATGAGTTATTATGGTATCATGTTCCAATTGCACAAATACCACACAGTGTATCGGGGTATGTACCTTTTATATCCACTGTAGCTATATGGACACAACAGTACCTGACCTGTATATCCACCCTCCACCAAGGTAGAGTAATCCCCTTGGTGGACAGCAGCAATACACAAACCACATAACAGGTTGCTGCATTGGTTGTACAGGGACAAATAGGTGCAGACAACAACTTGGAAGCAAGTCCACCTATATCTGAGCAAGCATATAAGTTCATAGCTGACTTCCTATAAGGCTGACTATGACTATAAATCAGACATATCCACACCACCAAGGACAATTGCAACTGTGTCTCTACATATGTTGTAAGTCTCAGAGGAAACAATACAGTTCACCCTCTACTGGGGGTAAAGAACACCCCATACAGACATGCCATGGATATAGGCAACCTGCATCACAGAGGTTAGGTGGGAACATTGCCACCCTTTCCACCCCAGTTGTACAGGGGGATATGCACATCAACCACACTCTTCCCCTCAGCAGTGTTGAGCATCTACATATTGCCTACTGATGGCAACAGCAGCATATCTCCATGGGGCATAATAACATCACTGTCTACCTCCTACATGAACTACATGTGCTCACAGCTCCATCACACACCACAGTCAAACACAGACCTGCCACCATCCACACACCATCCACATGGAAGATGCCCACTGTCAACCTTCTACACAGAAATGAATGGAGGCTAGAGGATAATGCAATCAAGTGTCCAACATTGGGGGGAATAAGATAGCTCAGGGACAGGTGTGTAATGCAAGCTGCTATAGCCATGATAGCTTGGAGGATTTTGATGTAGTGTGGATTATTTGCAAGTAATATCCAATGTGCATTTTGACAACCGTAAGAGGTCCTGTGGCATTTTTCCTGTTTATGTCTTCCTGGTAACATGCAGAGTGCTCGCATACCTGTATTCTCTGTTAGGGAAACTATCATCACCCAATATGTGATTGGACATTAAGCCCTGTTATTTGGACGGAGAACAGAACATGTGCGGGAGAGGACTGCCCTGTGGAACAGTGGTCCACAGGGTAAATGATGCCGGCCTGCACAGCAGAACTTATGAGCATGTGCAGCATTGGGCTACCAACCGCAACCACCATGCCCGTCAATAGGCTGTTGCTGTAGTGAGGGACCGGCTAGCCACAGGAGGGGGCCCAGCCATCTAGCTCCCACTGACACCCACCGCAGAGCTCCTCACCAAACTTGGGCCACACACCCAATGCACAAGCCATGATGCTGAGGGAAGCATTGTGGAGGTGAGTTGCACACACACACACACACACACACACACACACACACACACACACACACACACACACTGGACAAGGAGCATGCAGGATAGGGGCCAGTGGGGATTAGTACACTAATGTATCAGACATACATGTATCTGTATTGTATCTACATGCATGTGTCAGGTCTGATTGCAGTTGTGGATGTGGTTTTCTAATGCACAGAGGTGCACATCTATGGTGAGAACAGGACATTGTGTATTATGGCAGTTAGCACTGAAGATGCACAGACATGCTGGATCCATCCTGTACCATGGCCACATGTGAGTCTGCTGACAATAACTCCCCCTCACAACTACCTAGGATGCTCTGGTCTGCACATGGGACAGCAGCCTGAAGCTGGTGAGCATTACATTGTTCTGTTGTTGCCTGGCAATACCCCAGGCATTTGAAGCGCATGCAATTTGCATGCACACAACCATCAGTAATAGCTATATTACTTTATGCAATAGCTATATTGCTTGTTGTGCATGTTCACTTGTGCTGGGGTTAACTGTATTGCATCGCAGTGGTCACCACTGGGCCTGTCTGACCTGTGAGGGCAGCAGACGTATCAGCATGATGTTTCAGTTAGGTATGGTACCTCATGCTGCCATATGTGTCAGTATACTCACTATGGCCTTGTTTGTTTGTGTCTTACGGCTTTTCAAAGTTAGGGGTCGCCACAGAGGAACTCCGGTCCGCTAATGATTGGCAGTTGATTTTTTTACGTACCAGCTTTCCAGGCCTGACGCACAACCTTCAACGAAGGTACGCCCATTCACACATGTCTCCACGCAGAAGATGCTCTAGCTGAGAGTCGAACCAGACAGCGTCTTACTGTGACGCGACAACGCTACCTATTCGGCTATAATATCACATACATGGGCATTGTTAAAGCACACAGGCCACTCCCGACCAGGTATAGGTTGCAAACATATGCTTATTCCAGACACATCTGTACAGAGGACTGTACAATGGTTTAACCTGCTCCATGTGAGGCAGATGCTGTTAACACACTATATAAAGTAAAGACAGCAGGAGGTGGTCACCAGCCATGCATAATATACACATCAAAATGGTATAAGCCACACAAGATATGATCCTCACACACAGACAAACAGTTGCCAGCATTAGAATTATAACTCCTGCATATCTAGGTATTCCTAATGTAGTGCTGTGCAGTTATCAGACGCACCACAGAGGTTATACATTTCCATCTCTTCCAAAGAAAAGGTGGATGACATCAACAGGTCTACTAAATTGGAGTGAAGGAAAGTGTAAAGGCACACACACACACAACACACACTTGCCAGTATTGGTATTAGAACTCCTGCCTATCTAGGTATGTCTACTATAGTGTTACACAGTTACCACATGCACTACAGAGCTTACTGAACTTTCACAAAGCTGCTGATAACTTCACATCTGTGGCAAAGTATTACAGGTCGCAGACAGTCTGCCTTGATGCTAGTTCTTTCTGTCTTGCACTTCAACTAGCATTATGGTTTGGCACTTCAAAAGGTTATTGTATCAAGAAGTGTGGCACACCTGGGAGCCATCAGCAGTACTCATTCATCACAGATGTAGCCCCAGTATTTACTAGTTATGTCCACCTCTCCTGGCATGTTTGAAAGCGGTTATCTGTGCTTTCACCCATTAACCTGGTGCACTTGTCCATTCTGAGGCACTGTTGCAACTGTCTCATGTACACAGACAACCCTCCCCTCTAAACTCCACATACTCAGACCTGTGAGGGTTACCCATATATCACCTAATGTGGACATATACACTCTCCAGGAAAGACTGAACTATCAGGTCAAGAGGATAAGATCAACATATGCACCACACCATGTGAAACACATAGATCACCATGACACCAACATTGACAGCCATGAAATACAGTGAAAAGCCACATACCCACCTTCCCAGAGGCACTCAATGGACATTTACCCAAACAGCACACACCATCAAGGCAGACACCCACTCAGACACCATGACATGATGCCAAGGGGCACATATTTAACCTACACAGTCTGCCCTTCCACCTAAGCTCCTAAGGCTAACCACCATGCACAATACAGTGATCATGGGTAACTCAGTACTGAGGCACACACATATCCTACTCACTAAG
Source organism: Protopterus annectens (assembly GCF_019279795.1). Classification (NCBI taxonomy): domain Eukaryota; kingdom Metazoa; phylum Chordata; order Ceratodontiformes; family Protopteridae; genus Protopterus; species Protopterus annectens. The sequence continues at coordinate 1,289,719,594 of NC_056731.1, read as the reverse complement.
TTGAATATGGATCAAGTAACAGCCAAATATCTATCACATGCCAGCCTCAAACACATGACACAGCCATTCATGGCACTCCACAACAACTATGAGTATCACTCAGTATCCATGTGGGTGTGAATGACTTCGGACACACCTTCCTAGACTACATGACATGGGATATGGTTGAACTTTCTGATTATGTGTTCCAGGCAGGTGTGACAGTAGCCTTGGGCAGTGTACCGCTGTCACTCAGAATAATGCTGCAGTACTATCAGTAGATGACTGATCGCAACGTTGGCTTACGTGTTATGTGTCATTCTGAGGGGGTACAGTACCTCTCTGCTTGGGATGATATGATTGACAGAACCCAATGACTTTCTGTGGATGTCCTACATCTGTCACCACTGGATTTCCAGGTATTGACTAAGTGTCTTGCCACCTCTATGGTGTCTTATTAAGCAGTGTTCCTAATGTTATTACCATCATAACAGCTAAACATGTATGCAATCTGAGGGTCATGCTGCTCAACAGTAGACATCTAACTGTCAAGATGCAGTCACTCATAGAAGTCATTGGAGTGGAGGACACATGTCTGCTGTAATGGAGAGATGGTTCACAGCAGCAGACAGCAGACCTGCAGTATCAGGTTATGACGCATTCCACAGCTGTCAGCCCCCAAACACGGACCACACCACACCTCCACAGATGGTGTTGTCATCATATTGATTATAGCTAGGAACACCTCCAGACTAGTATCCCATCATAATGCATTGGAGATACTTCCGGTACAACAGCCTTGGGGTAATAGTGCAATTCAGACCATAGGCTGCTATGGGTCCACATCTATGTCCCTAGACTGTCAATGTACATTGCTCAACACCCTGCCATCTATGATGGTCCAACACAACACTGACATAGTATGAGTCTTCAACTACCCCTCCATCACCTGGGGAGAGTAGCCAAGCACCAGTACAGTGGCCCAATACTTCTGGGATTCATCATTTCCATTGCCCTGGACCAGCTCATACTGACCCCCGGTAGAGGATGCAACAACCTTGACCTGTGTTGACCACTTAAATATGGGACTGTTGCTCATCCACATATGTCAGTCCCTGCATGGTGAGATTCACACAGGCTGTAATCAACATGGAACTCAACATGTCTGCCATACCCCCCACAAAGGTAACCACTTTGCAGAACCTTCCCAAAGCTGACTTTACAGCCATGAAAACAGGGGTAGATGTCTTCACTGTACCCATGCCAATGGTAAATAGATGCATGACTGTGGAACCATACACATAGGCACTATACAAACAGGTGCATGAATGCATGGCACTAGCCAGAGCCAAAAAAACCCAGACACTGTCCTCCAAACACGGGGAGACAATGTAATGGTCCCCTGCCATTACTAAAGTGTACATGAGAAGGACACTGTTGCAGAGAAAGGTGGTGTCCCATGACTGCTGAACTTCCTTATTAGCCTCAAACACATCTATGGATCCCTCATGAAATCCCCTACAGACACTACAGGCATTTATGATGGCATACTTGAGGCAGACACTGACGACAGTCACAACAGCCTTTGATAGTTACATCAACAACCTCCACAGCATTAAACACAAGTGCTGCAAGTTACTGCACAATGCTAATACCTCTCTTGTGACAATAGATATTGGCCGCAGTATGGGCAACACATTCAGTGCCAGTTTTACCCCTCTCTCCACCACAAGTGAAGTGCTGAGTGAATGTGTTCTCACATGCTGTATCCCATTTCCATTCTAGGCATCTGTGTGTCAACAGGATGTGGCCCTGCAGCAAGACTATGGGGTATGGCAGTGTGGTAACACATCCACCATGTTATAGGCAGGGTACAGTATGTGCATGGAAATCTCTGGTCTGTAACACAGTGATTGCATATGCCTCACAGATTATATGGCTGAGGGTTGTACATAGGTATATGTTGATTTACAGAATGGATAATGGTACGTGCTGTGGTTTGGACACACCTCCAATTGCTAATAACCACAGCCACAGGGGATATTCATCAACCAAACACACTCACACACACAGACACACACACACACACACACACACACACACACACACACACACACACACACACACACACACTTGCCAGTACTGAGATCCATAGGTTCATTGCATCATAGGTGTGTAGTATCTGAATGGGCCTGAAGGCTCTACAAGGCTAGCCCAAGGGAATACACTGGAATCAGGCCACATGAAAATAATCCCCAGTGTGGCTCAGGAGTATAGTCACTGGAGTGGTCCCCAGGGGTGGGTATTGTATTCTCCCATCCACTCATCTAGATTTCTATTGTGGGTGGCCAGTGATGTGCAGTACTTCACATACATGTGATTTATATTCCATGACATGGACAGTGTCTGGGTTGTGCACATGTCCCACATGCATGTTCTTTGAAGTGTGGAAGTGTGCTTGAGGTCTCTGGGGCATGTTGTGTGGACATATTGGCATCTTCAGAAGTAGCATTCCTGACCTCATTTGTTGAGACCTGGCTATGTAACTGAGGAAATGATGGCACCTACATAGACAGTATGATATGGGGATTCATTGGATTTATTGGCATCTGTCAATACAGGGCATGCGTATGAGGCATGGTATTCCCTTTGTGGGTTACATGTGCAGACTCTACAGTTGTTGCAGGTGTCCAGTGGGGAACATGGCAAAAGGGCCACTGTACGCATTGGGCTACTGAGGGGATGGAACAGGGGGCCATGTCCTTTTACTTTGTGGGTAACACACACTCAGTCAGGAGATGTAACACATCAAAGTACTTTCTGATGTCAGTGGCACTGTTGTGGTCAACAGGCATGTAGTCCACTGCAATCACACCATGGCTACTATCTGTGAGGCAATTTGCAGGAGAACTACCGATATAGTGGTTGCTGCCTAACCAAGTGTTTTTGTGTATGATTCTTGGGTGGAGAGTGGTCTCTGAGTATTAGAAGGGTTGCCTATATTGTTCACTAATCCATACTGTCAAAAAATCATTGCATATGGCACTAGACATTTAGGGCTGTGGATTGTCTACACCAACCTCTACGGTGTTTGACAACTGGTGGCCTTGTAATGTGGATATTGGGATATATACTAGGTCCTCAAAATAATAATTTAGCAAAATTCACTCCCCCAATGAATCCTGTTATTACACAATCAAACCAACACCCACACAGGATACTGATGACAGACGCACGCACACACACACACACACACACACACACACACACACACACACACACACACACACACACACACACACACACACACACACTTGCCTTTACTGAGTTTCAACCCCCTACCTAGCTATGTATTGCTACTACAGTGTTACGCATTTATCGCACACAAGGTGGAGCTTATAGGATGGATGTTGTCCCAAGGTACTTCTAAGGTGAGGATCATCACCAGTCCTTGTAAATACTGGGATTGGGTGATGTAGTGGGTGAGAGATTTCAAAATAAAATTTTACCCTACACACACATTTACATTTGCTAGGAGTGAGGTTCAAACCTCTATCTAAGTTTTCAGACCATTATGTTACACATTTACAACATGCACCACTGACCTTACCTGGTTTAAGGTTTCCACCAGGTACTTCTTAGGTGAATGATATCTGCAGGACTGCTATAGTCAGGCAATGAGAATTGTACTGGGTGTAAATGTGGCCAAAATCTTTAAGGTACAGACATATATATGTACACACACCCAAACACTTGCCAAGAGATGCAAACTCCTACCTATGTAGTTATTGCTACTACATTGCTCCACATTTATCACACATGCCACAGAAATTATAGGTAGAACATTGTCCAAACATACCTCTAAGGTGAGTGACATCAGCAGCAGTGCTAAAGGAGGGGTAAGGGAAGTGTAGTAAGTGTGAATGACCATAAAAATCAGGTGTCTACAAAGACACACACACTCTCTCACACAAACACACATATTTTCACTGTTGCTAGGACCTGGATTAGAACTCCTACTTAACTTATTTGCTATACTACAGTATTACACAGTTATCGCAAGCACCACAGAGCTTACATAGTGGAGAGCTGTCCAAAAGTATCTTTGAAGGTGAGTGACATCAGCAGCAGTGCTAAAGGAGGTGTAAGGGAAGTGCAGTAAGTGTGAATGACCACAAAATCAAGAGTCTATAAAGACACACACTCGCTCACACAAACACGTTCACAGTTGCCAGGACCAGGATTAGAAATCCTACCTAACTAGTTTGTTACACCATAGTATTACACAGTTATCACAAGTGCCACGGAGCTTATATGGTGGAGAGCTGTCCAAAGCTATCTTTGAAGGTGAGTGACATCAGCAGCAGTGCAGAACTCCTACCTAACTAGTTTGTTACACTATAGTATTACACAGTTATCCCAAGTGCCACAGAGCTTATATGGTGGAGAACAGTCCAAAGCTATCTTTGAAGGTGAATGACATCAGCAGCAGTGTTAAAAGAGGGGTAAGGGAAGTGTAGTAAGTGTGAATTACCACAAAATCAGGTGTTTACATAGACAAACACACTCTCTCATACAATCACATCCATTTTCACAGTTGTCAGGACCTGAATTAGAACTCCTACCTAACTAGTTTGCTACACTACAGTATTACACAATTATTGCAAGCACCTTGGAACTTATATGTTTGAGAGTTGTTCAAAGCTATCTTTGAAGGTGAGTGACATCAGCAGCAGTGCAGAACTCCTACCTAACTAGTTTGTTACACTATAGTATTACACAGTTATCGCAAGCTCCACGGAGCTTATATGGTGGAGAGCTGTCCATAGCTATCTTTGAAGGTGAGTGACATCAGCAGCAGTGCTAAAGGAGGAGTAAGTGAAGTGTAGTAAGTGTGAATGACCACAAAATCAGGTGTCTACAAAGACACACGTACTCTCTTGCACAAACACACGCATTTTTATATTTGCCAGAACCAAGATTAGAACTCCTACCTAACTAGTTTGCTACACTATAGTATTACGCAGTTATCACAAGTGCCACAAAGCTTAGATATAGGAGAGCTGTCCAAAGTATCTTTGAAGGTGACTGACATCAGCAGCAGTGCTGAAAGAGGGGTAAGTGAAGTTTAGTGTGTGTGAATGGCCTCAAACACATTCATCTAGAAACACACACACACACACACACACACACACACACACACACACACACACACACACACTCACACACAACTTAACAGTTGACAGGACTTAGATTACAACTGCTACATGGACACTTATTTGGACTGTAGTGTTACACAGTTAGCACAAGCACCACTGAGACTACAGGTCTGGGGGCTAACCAAAGGTATTTCTACAGTGAATGACATCAATACAGCATGTGATATAGGCCATTGGGATGTGTACTGGGTGGGAAAGGCCTCATAATGGGATTCTCTCTGTCACTGTCTTTCTCTTCCCCACTTTTCTGTGTGTGTATGTTTGACATATTATATTATGTTGGCCTTAGATATGTGTGAGTATTCCTATCCAATGTGCATGTGTGAAATATCAATGGTGTACAATTTGGTGTGTGTGCACAGCCAGCTACGAATAACCGATATCTGTAGTCCACTTTGTTGTGAGACATGGGCTTCATTTGTCTAAGTGTAGGAGCATGCCCAGTATGACCTTCTATATTGAGTATGTGCATCATTTCAGGGAGGGTTGAACTCCATTTCAGGGTTTTGTGTGCTACAGCTACACCTAGCAAACAGTTTCTGCAGGATATCTCTAGATAGGTTGCCAATATGAGGAAACAATGGGCATAACATATGGATGATACTGTAACTATTGCTGTCTGTGCTGCTTGTGTGACATGTTTGGTTGTAGCATATTTTCTGACATATGTACTATTTTACACTGTGATGTATCATGTCATCAACTACTGACAGTTATTTTTTTGTTCACAGTTATTTACCAGAGAAGTACATGCTGAAGGAAGCTGAGACCAATATTCTGAGGCATATAGACTAGACATTCTGGTACACACCTGCCATTGTGGTGGACTAGTTACAGACAACAGACTACTGATTCTGTGTAAATGGTCCAGCACCTTGTTAGTATGCTGGCTGGAGATCCCCTCTTTGTGCTTTTCCCAACTGCATGGAATGGCCATATCCTGCTGGGGCCATACCTCTCAGCTGTACAGATACACCCATGTTATCCAGAGGCAGGACTCATATATCTGGTCAGTTTATCTTCACATTGTGGTTTACAAGCAGTTTTGTGGCCATTCATTTATAGGTTTGCAGTCAGGGAGTAGTATGAGCAAACATTAGAGTTTCAGACTTCAGTAACTCCATGACATCCATGCTTCTACACCCCCCTGTTATTCTATCCTCTTCCTAACATTATGTAAGCAATATCTCAGAGGTATCCCAACAGTTGGGCCTTTATCCCAGTAATATTTATGGCCTGGTCCACAGTCCTTGCTGTAGGACATGGAGAGGCATGCTACTGGCATTTGTCAACATGGCCTTGCATATGTTTTCTGTTTACTGCGTTAGATTGTTAGTTGGGACCCCCCCCTGACATTCCATACATTGGCACTATGGGTGAGGCATGGGCCTTTGCCAGAGGACTGTAGGCCATTTGAGAGTGCTGCAGGCCATTTGTTACTGCATTTCTATGTGGGATTGTGGGGGAGTGCACACCTGCAGACTTTAAACATTTGCAATGACTGCACTGGTATTTTGGTTACTCTGCTGGCTTCCATTTCATATTGTATTGTGACCTATCATGTAGAAAGGAGGCATATCAGTAGAGTACACATGTTAGATCTTAATGGCATAAATTTCAGTTTCAGACTTCTTACCCTTCAGAACTAGAATGCAACTGCCAGACCTGTTGTAGTATGTCTGTGTAGATCTGGTGGGGGGCTGTTCACCATTGCCATCATTTGGTGGCCTTAGGGCAGCCTTTCTTTATGGTCATCTACACCTGTCCTACTGGGTGAGGCTGGTGGTGGGTATGTGACACTCATTGACATCCATGTGTGTGACCTACTGACACCCACAGTTATTTGGGCCATCACATGTACTGCAGTGGGGGTTGTCATCTTCTGTAGTGCTGCCTAGTATGTTGACACCAATATTTATTGCAAATTTCCTGCTGTCCCAGATAGCTGTCTGTGGCTATCCCATTCAACCACCCAATTCCCTTGCATGCTTGCATCCATATCATACATACAACTATAAGAACATACTATTCCATTCAGTAATTTATAGGAAGGGTGACTTATCTTGTTGCTGGGTCAGTACTGAGGACTGTGCTGGAGGGCTGACTATGTCGGATGCACGTAGTATACTCCCTATACATGGTAAAGCACAGGTAGTGTCATGTTTGGCATCCCTTTTACTGTATGTGTGAGTTAGAAAAAGGTATCAGTCCCTGGGTCCCTACAGTGCCAGTGTGTGTGCTATGCGTTGCCTCTTTGCCAAGGCTTGGGCATACTGGGTATGCCTCCTTCTGCCTACAGGGGCAGGCTCAGGATGTCCTTCGTCTGAGTCCCTCTGTGCCTGTGCTGGCCTTGGCAATGGTGGGGGGCTGTGTGGTCCTGCCCCATGCTGTTCCTGCTGCAGCTGTTTCCACAGAATCATATTGTGTAGCATGACACATACTATTAACATTTGTATACATGTAGCTGGAGAGTACTGCAAAGCTTTACCGGATATGGCAAGGCAGTGGAACCATGACTTTAGCATCCCAAACACATGCTCTACAATGATCCTGGTTTGTGCGTGTGCCTCATTATGGTGTTCTTGTTCAGGTGTGTGCGCATTTCTGATGGGTGTCATCAGCCACAGTTCTAGTGCATAGCCAGAATCCCCCACTAGATGGCAATATGAGATGTCCCCACTGGCAAACGCCTGATAGAGCTGTGAGCAATGCCAGATGTGGGAGTTATGATAGCTTCCAGGGCTGCCAGCACACACATTCATGATAGTGCCCTGGGCATCGCACATGACCTGCCAGTTGATGGAGGGGAATCCCTTGCAGTTTATGTAGACCCTACCCCACTCATTGGGTAGTGCTTTGATGTGGATGTGTGTGCAGTCTATAGCACCGACTGCCTCATTGTATTCTGCTATACGGTGGAAGAGATGCATACTTCTGTTCAATGCCTCACGGCTGGTGGGGAAATAAATGTGCTCATTGACATGTGGTGTTATGGCATCCAGGAACTGGTGGAGTACCCTGGATTCTGATGCCTGTGAGACCCCCATGATATCCCCAGTTGGTCTTTGGAATGTACCTGTGGCTAGTATTCTTAAGCTAAGACATACCTTGGTATCCACTGAGATGGGTTCCCCTCTATTAATTATGTGTGTGAGGCATGGGTGGCACAGCTCAACGATTTGCTGTAGGATGTCCCTGTCCACCCTATAGTGCTCCACTATCTCCAGCTCATGTAGGCCCTGGTAGGTTACCCTGCGTCTGTATACTCTTATCCACCTCCTCACTGTGGCTCAGTTTTCAGTATTCTCCTCCACACCACCCTCAGTCTCTAGCACATATTGATGGAGTAAAGCAGCAGCAGCCTCTAATATTGTTAGTTAGTTTTGCCATTAAAAATCCCCCATCTGTGTATACCGATGGTGTAGAGTTTGTGGGAAACTACAGTCTGTAGGGTGTTGGCATAGTTTATAGTAGTGTGCTGGGTTGCTGCATGTGTAATTGGTTGATTCTGATACATTTCACCTGCTAGCTCTGCTAGCTCTCCTTGATTGCCTTCCTACTGCTGTTTCCCCTTCCCAGGTCCTTCTATTTAAGCCCCAAGGTGTGCCGCTCATACCCAGTGCTGGAATGTAAACAGTTCTGCCATTTCCTTTTTTTTTTTTTTTTTTTAACCCAGTGCGCAGCACACACCCAATTACGCTATGTACATAGTGCTCAGGCACATCTGACACTTACCCTTCCATAGCTGTGCTTAGCTAAGGGCAAACATGGGCCACAGAGCTCCAATGAGCTTACAAAAAGCATGACACACCCCCTTATGAAGTCATTCAACTCTTGCACTTGCACTGTTGTATTGCTGTAGCTACACGGTTAGGTACAGGCAGAGACTTTGAAGAAATCTGTAATTCAGTATAACTCTCCTCATTTGCATACCCCAGTGTGTAAGTCATTAGTTACTGCACTAACACAGACCCTTTCCCCTTGACAACCAGTGCTCCCTGATATTGTTTACATTATGCATGCCATTGACTATAATGGCAAAATGAAGAATTAACTTAAAATTGAGTTTTCGCATTTTTTTTTTAATTTTATTTTCAGCACGATGTCGTTTGCACGCTGTTGCCCTATGCTTAAACGTCTGAGATCGGCCAAAAAAAAAGTTTAATTTTCATAAACATTAATCACTTTTCAATGCCAATGGCCTTATATTTGGCCACTGGCATATCTAATGTACATAATGCATGCTTTTCCATGAGTTGTCATGCCTCCGTTTTGTCAGTTGCAGAAATGTACTCAGTTATTTTCTGAATACATTTCTGCAGTTACACTGTTCTAGCATAGATACCTGGCAGCTTGGTGGATAACAAAATCACTTCATTTGCATGTTTTTTACAAGCAAATGAGGTGATTTGCATATTTGCCAGTTTTCTGTGCTAGAACAGTGTAGGGCTGCTCGTGCATGTGAAAACGGCACTTCCCTGGATCGGTCAGCAGCCATTTTCCATGCAGGAGCTCCTACATTGTTCCTGCATGGAAAATATCCATTCATGAATCCGGTGGTGTATATCTTAACTCTTTAAACTATTTTTCTTCAGGTAATTTATGATAAGCTGATTTTTGTTAATGTAATGCTTAAAATTGAGTGTTGGGTAATAGTATGCCCCTTCCATAATATTATAGCAAGGGTGTGGGGATGAAGCCCTCTCTGCAAAAGTATAGTTTCAATTTATTTTGTTGCAAATTATGTAACAAAAGGTTTACTTCAAGGACACTTTGTTTGGACCCTGGGGCTCTTCACTGGTTCATGGTAACAGATTCAGTCTAACGCACCAAGAAAATGATCCTGAAAGCATTAACAACATGATGCAAATAATAGGTCAGTTCCTGAATTCCCTGTTTCATCAGATATTCAACCTTGTGATATATTTGTTTAGGCTGGGGGTGCTTGGCTTGACTCTCTGCTAAAACATTTTTATGTGATTCTTCAGAGTTAGTTATCAGAAACTGATGCCTTTGTCTCTGAAAATGGCATATTATTTCAACTGTGTTATTGATGCAGTATTAGTTTTGTTGCAAAAAGTACTAGAAATGATCATAGACCAACTAGATTATTGTGAGGTGCCAGGAATTATTACAGGTGAACATCTAAAATTTGATTGTCATATTAACCATGTAATAACCAAAACAAAACTACAACAACAAAAAAACTTTGAATGTTATGCAAAGTGAAATTACAACAGCTAGGTCTACAAAGTTGTCTAACATATACTAAACAAAAACTTATACATAACCTAATTTATAGCACTCATTGTCCCGGTCCCCTTCGATGAACACATCACACCAAATGACATTTGACGACCTTTATTAAACTTCCATAAACATAAGTTTATTGATCAATATTATTTATTAATCACAGCATAAACATCCATATAGGTTATTAATCACACCATAAACGTCCATATAACTGTTAACTAGGGCAGCATGACCTCGCTCACCCTGACCAAATAAGCAGCATCCTTACCTCCCCTTGCTTATTTTACTTATCAAGCAGCATCCCATTGCTCACTTTCATTTCACACTTATTGAATTAAACATCCAAATAAATAAGCAGGTTCCTTACCACCACTTGCTTATTTTACTTATCGAGCAGAGTCCAAATGCTCACTCTCCTTTCCCAACTCATTGAAATGACCATCCAACACCAGAGGGGGAACAGAAGAGGGACAGGCCTGCCCCTCTTCTCTGCCCACCAGCCTGACTAGGCTGTTCCCCCTCCTTCCTACCAAAACTTCCAACAAAGCTTTTGAAACAAACCTAACTGTACATTGAAAAGGGGTGAAGCCAAACATCATTTGGTGTATTCCCTCCTCTCTGAACCAAAACTGGATCCCTGTCATCAACCTCCCAAAGTCGTATCATAATACCCAAAGCAGCCAATTGTCTAAGCGGCTAAAATTAAACCAAAGATCCCCCTCTCATTTCAAAGTAATACCCATAACCTCTGTAAATTAAATAAATCTTCATTTGTCCTAATTACGAAACGTAGCTTCATAATTATTCCCAGGTCATTACCTGCCAAATGTACCACCAGAACTCTAAGAATTCCAGTGTTACCCAAAACAAAACAAAAGTCAATGGCATTCCATCATGTGTAACTGCAGCTCACACCAAAAAGTGATTCCTTACCCAGTTACACTTGCATAAAACCCATTAAGCCCCTCCCTACCCCTACCTCATTTCCTCTCAATCTTCCTACATTCCCATTTAACCCTTTCACCCCCCCAATTTGCTTCCTTCCCCTACCTTACTAATTCTCATTACTATTTCTATTTGACCCCTGCCAGAAGATGGTCCTGGACAAATTGGTTTGTTGCCAAACCTCATTAAATACCCATTTAGATAGGAAATGGTGACAAATTATAGCCCTCAAAGACCATTATGTTCTCAATAAAAGCAAGTACCATTCTGGGGACTCACTATATTCAACCTACAGAGCAAAACTGTAGAACTCTACTCTCTTTAACTTGTGCAAATAAGTTTAGTGTCTCAAATCACAACTAACTATCATTCACAACAATACCTGTAACTTAAGGACAAGTTAGCCAACGTTATTAAAATAATAAATAAATAAAAGGAAACTATCTTGTTAAAATAACTGTGCATAGCTGTACATATTTCTCACATATAATACAATTTGAGTTTTTGTCTTACTTACCTCACATTTGTCACTGTTGATTTTTTTTCTCATATATGGAGCTTTTCTCAATGGGCCATCACTGAAAATGTTTCTTGGAAATAGGCTTAGTTTACCTTTTCAGGTCAGTAAATATAAATAAATAAAAGTGTATTTCACCAAGATGAATTAGACCTAGAACTGGTTGCCTTCTGTTTTTTTCTTCCTTGATTTTTTTATTCAGCCATGTGGGTTTTTTCTTCCTTTACTTCCTAAGCTTTTTTATATACCCTTTTCTCCTCTGCCATATTCACTGCGTTGCTAGTGTAACATCTTAGCCAATTTGCACCCTTTGTTCTTTGTCACACTCACACCTCCTTTCTTAATCTTTTCCTATAGTCCTGTATATGTGTTTTAGAACATGGGCTCACTGTCTATCCCAACCATAAACCACACTGTGGCACAGTAACTGTTTGCCAGTGTCACCTTTTTGTCTATTCTTTTAATCCTTTTACTTTGTTTAGTGCTACTTCTAGAATCAAGTTTTTCTTAGTGTAGAATTCTAAAGGCTGACTGTGATACTTCCTGGTGCAGAAATTTCCTGATCACATTGCTGAATCCTCCTCATACAGCTCAACACACATTCCTACCTTGCACAGTTTGTTACCTCTGTAGGCCATGTCCTATCATTTCTGCTCAGTGTCCAACGTCTCTGTAGTCCCTGCTATTTCTACTTTCCCTGTCATCTGAGAGCATCTCTAATTTTACTTTTGGACAACAGTACTTGCCAGCCTGCTACCTCTGAGCCTGTCCTGCTTTCTTATTCTGTTGCCTTTCATTTTCTTCCTCTGCTCCTGTCATTCTTATTCCTTTTTCTTCTGTCTACTTCAGTTTGTTAATAGCTCTACCCATTTTACGTTAAAAGGGCAGTCACTTGGCTATAGCTGGATGTGTACACAAGTAGTACTCTTGTGAATGGCACTTGGTATTTGAGTCCCCTTCATTTACCGTTTTCTTGCCCTTCTCACTTCCTACATCACTGTCCCACCGAACATGTTGTTTGTATCCATTTGTACTATCTGGGTGCCTTTCATCCTTTGTAACTATTGATTCTTTTCTGATCAGTCTTTCTCAGCATCATTCCTGCACTATCTTCATGGAAACTGGGCTTTCCTCTGTACCCTAGCTTTCTAATTAATGTCTTCCATAATAGATTTTCCAGTCACCACAGCCATCTTCCATTTCTTCACACACATGTTAGCCATTTCTGCTCTTATTTCCCATAAGCTGTTTGTGCTTGATCTTTCTCTGCCATCCTCACTGTCCTATCCATCCATCCATCCATCCATCCATCCATTCCGTCTTTTCATTTCATTTTCATTTTCATCTAATGCTCTGATTTACCCCCCCAGTTTACTATACTTATCCAGTGTGGTATTATCTGCCAATTTTCCTCTGTCCTTCAACTCCTTGTCTATCATACCTGCTATTTTGATTCAGCAGACCTCTCCTACTACTGATTCCTCCCCTTTTCTCTTTACAACAGACTTCACTTCCATCATATAGTTTCTTCTTTTCTCCTTTGTAATTTTTTTTAATCCTGCCTTTCTGCCAAATCTCCGGTCCTCCATCTTTCTTACCCTAGTCATCTCCGTATATGGCCTGTTATTCTTTGCTGTCTACATGTTGCTTATTTGCTCATGTTCTACAAGAACAAACCCCATCAGCTTTCTACCCCATTCCCTCAGCTGTCCTACTAGTCTCTATGACTCCTTAACCGCCTTTGCTAAAGAACTTAAGTATGGATTTAACTTCTCGAGCTGTATTTTGGTACAGTCTTGTACAAATGGTGCCCATTATTCCAGAGGTCTTGTTCCCATCCTCTTACCTCCAGAATCAGGTACAAAGCCAACAATGATTGGGCATAGAAGTCACAAATCAGTGACAAATTTTATTTATTAGGGTTGTGGCTGAAAAGTTTCAATAGACCAGTTCATTCACTCAGTGAACAAATTGTCTATAAAATATAATACTGGTACTGTTGACTTTAAAAAAAAGTATTTCCTTTCTAAATGAAAGAAAGTCTGTAGCTATATTGGGTGACATCATTTATTGACTGTAATTAATTTTCTTTCCTTTGACTATTAACAATTTTAAGAGAGAGCAAAAATGTGAGCCAAAATCAGGGATGTCCTAGAATATAAGGGACTGTTAAAAACCATGCTCAGAGGTTGTAGACTTGTGTGTTTAATCCATTCCAAGGGCACATTACCCACTTTTCTCCTCTCTGCTCCAGCCACTGTGATCCATTTTATTTCATTCTCATCCTTTGAAGTCTTTATCTTCTCTTTGCTGTTAATGTAGTAAGGCTCAGAAGATGACAGTAGTTGCTTGACATACCTCACAGCTCTGCTCCATATGTTAGTCTTTTTATTCAAGAAATACCTAGGTTATTTTCTGGGCTGAGATGAGCTGTGGTGAGCTGAGTGATTGTGTAAAGCTTGAGGATCCTTGCTCCCTCTAAGGTTCAGCTGAAATTTGAATGAAGTCCTGCTGCTTTGGATCTGTTAATTGGTACTTCATGACCAGTGTTTGTTTCTTGTGCCTTAGTGACTTCAGTGGATGGAATTGTCTGATTTAGCTAGTAGATGCTTTGGAGTGTATCACTGTCTTGAGAGGAAGAAAGATACTGTTTAGGCCAATTCATAGTTGGGGCACTTTCCTTTTATGACTGGGGCAGACAGGAGATGATGTTTTGGCATCTTGGCATTTGGGAAGAAGACCTTTGTTAGATGAAAGGCTTCCTGTCAAGAAAGTAACTTGAGTTGTTGGATGTGTGGAATGTGACCATTGAATTTGATTGTGGTTGGAAAGGCCTGGATCTACTTTTGGAGGCACTCATTCAGATGACTAGAATCTTGGACCTCTTGCAGTGTAATTTTCTTAATATTTATTGAAAAGTAAACTGTAGGTTTTGTGAAGTTTCCAGAAAGATGGTGTTGCTTTTGGCACTGGTCTGGAGAATATGTGACAGTGTGTGGTTACGGTTGTATACATGGCTGATGCTTGGGATTTGACTGACTTTCAACCAGACACTGAAAGCTTTTTAATCTGTAGTTACTATTAACCACTTTGTTACTTGTTGTGGACTAGTTCATGAAAAAAAATTATAACCACCAGCTTTATTATAAGCCACAGTTAAGATGACATATTTACACAACATCATTGCTTCACATTACATGAACACAGTACACAAGGGAGATAACAGAATTCAGCATTCCATTCAAATATAATCTTGTACAGTATCATTTGCAGTTATGGTGTGCAATTAAATATTCTGTGTTAAATGAGAGAATGACTAAGGGTTGCAGGGGATGCACACATGTCCTGGGCATGCAGAATGGCTTAATTTCCTTAGTAGACAGTGGAAAAACAACTATGAAGAGGTGATAATGATGAGTAGCTTGTCTTGCTGACATCGATCCTTTGCAGACGTGAGGGGCAGTTCAGTACTAATGAGTACTGCACCACCTAACCTCAGGACACTGATGGGTATGCATAGTAATTGGACTACATAGGAAATACTTCATGGCAGCAATACAACACTGTCCCAGAATACTACAATTTCTTTACCAGCCCCAGTTCTACTGAAGTGGAAGACAAGGGATATTGGGAGGTGTAGAGAGACCCAGTGAATGAAGAGAGGCACTGAGGTCAACTGATGGTTAGCTGCATGGGAGAAAAAATAATAAAAAAAATATTCTGTGAAATATTCTGGGTTGCATGGCTGCATTTTAATATCAGTTTTATTAGAATTTTTGTATGTTAAATCAAACTCTGTTGTGATCTTCCTCATCTAATATTATTGTGATCCAAAGCTGAATCTAGGGCAGAGCAACGGGCAGCCAGCATCCCCAGGTGCAAGCATTTGTGGACATGATCACAGCAGTTAGAAGAAGTGTCCATCAAGTCTTGCAAGCTACTGATGTATTTACTTTTCTGTTTTTTTTTCCTTCATGAGTGTAATGTCAGTAGTCATTTACCAGTCATTTACCACAGAATTTCTGGATACTTATATGATTTGCCTCCAGTGTGTGTGTGTGTGTGTGTGTGTGTGTGTGTGTGTGTGTGTGTGTGTGTGTGTGTGTGTGTGTGTGTGTGTGTGTGTTTGTGTGCATTTCAGTCCTCAAGAAAAGACTTTTTTTGTACCTCAGTCTTTTATTTTAATTCTGAACTGGATGGTGGGACTGACAAATGGAGGGGTGGTCATGGATAGCAATTGACCTACCTACAGCTCTGCTGTGATCTATTAATTATCATAGCTTATTGGATCTAATAAGGAGCATGTAAGATATTTAAGATATTTTTGTCTGATATTTAATTGCAATTTTAATTTGTTGTTGCAGCTTTGAGAAAGAGGACAAAACATAGCCTGCATTTATCCCAGTCAGACCTACATGTCCCTATAATATATACCTGGCAACCATTTGTATAGCTATCTCTGTGTTCTTCTCTTGATCAATACTACATCCTCTGAAAGTTAATTTTCCAGAATGATATGTTTAACATCTGTTGTCACTTGCATTTGTGTCTCCATTTTCTCCTAATAGCTCTCTCTGTTACTAGCAATCATAAAGATTTTTAAGGGTACCCCATCCCTATTCCACACCTTCCAGTCAACACAGCATATCAACCATATGACAGGCAGTATTTGGAACCCACTGTGCCCATATCTGATTATATTTGTCTTACTACTTCCATTTGCATAGATCTTTCACATAAACAACATCTTCAACACTTTGTGGAAAGGTCTGCATAAAGAAACCACACTAATCATGGTAGAAAATATTAATATAGGCACTTCCAGTCAAATATTGCAAATGTTCATGATATTGCTACATATGGAGGTGGTAGTCAATGCTGCCATATTTAGAGCCTAACTGCATGACTTTGATTAAGCCACTTAACCAGACACCACTCATAGGCTGAGTCTGGAAAAGGTATACAGAAATCAGTGATCTACCCTGGAAAAAAAGTGTACCTTAGTTCTGACTGCCATGTTTTCCAGAGTGATTACTTCATACTATTGATTGCTATAAATAAGGAACTACAGTTAGGAGAACATACAATGATGCCTTTATTTATTTATTTATTTTACATTTGTTGACTGGGATAATCCGACTGGATATATGTCCATTTTTAGTGGAGGCCCAGGGCGAAAAGCTCCAGTGACAGAATACAAATATTACACAAAAATTAGATACATAGTAAAATATAATACAAAGAGTCAAGCATATTTACAAGTTGGTTTAGTGATGCCGGCCCCAGCAGGGACTCACAAGTTACATAGTTTGTCAAATTAAAAACAAAATCATCAGATTGCAACAAACAGTTTTGAGTATTAAATGCTTACAATACTATATTGGTAGAATTATCATTTTGTAGCTTAATCAGGGTTAGTACAGGGACAAAGCCAATGCATTTTGAAATACTGTTTGATGCTATTTTTGAAGAGACTTAGGGATGGTTGGAGGGTTATATGGTTTGGCAGTGAATTCCAAGTTTTGCCAACTAAGTTAGCAAACAAGGATTCACCAGTTGAGTTATTAGCTTTGTAGGTTTGGACCAATAGTTTTTCGGATAACCATAGTGAATTTAAGTTATTGTATGGTTTTATAATATGTATAATATTTTTAAGTGAGGGAGTATCTTCAGGTTGGTATAGAATTTTGTGTTCTATTAAGAGTTGATTGAATTGAATTAAAATGGGCAGTTCTAGCCACCCTAGTTGATTAAGGTTCTGGCAGTGATGGGTTCTGTATGTTGAGCCAGTGGCCAATCTGGCAATATGGTTGTAGCTGTAAGAGAGGTTGCTCAGTTCAGATTTATCAAGGTTGGAGAGTATAGGGGAGGTATATATATATATATATATATATATATATATATATATATATATATATATATATATATATATATATATAAGAGTAGAGAGTAGGTGCAACCGGACAATTGCGGTCCTAGCTAATGGGGTTAAAAATGGCTTGTTTCTGTAAAGAGATCCAAGCTTCTTATTGATGGTTTGTATGGTTTTGTTGACATGTAGATTGAATTTAAGATTATTATCTATAATTAGCCCTAGAAACTTAGTACGGGAGTCTGGGGAGATAGAGGTACCATTGTTGGATGTAACAGAGAAGGAAAATGGGGTGGATCTACTAGTGGGGGTAAAGAGCAGAAGTTTTGTTTTGCTGGGGTTCAGCAGTAGATGTTGGTTAGAGAGACGGTTTTCAACAGTGTCAAATGTGTTTTGGGTTAAGATTTGTAGGTGTGATGGGGAGGAGGCTGAGCAGGTCAGGGTGGAATCATCTGCATATTGAATGCAGGTAGCTTCGGGGATAATAGTGTGAAGGTTATTGACAAAGATAGAAAAGAGTAGTGGTCCTAAAATGGAGCTTTGAGTGACACTAAGTGTCAGAGGTAGCTGGCTGGATGGTTTGCCTTTACTTTAAAATTTATCTTTGAATAGCATGCGCTTTCTAACTGATGTTTTTGTTTGGAGGTATTTTGCTATAGCTGTAATTACCAAAGAGTGTACCAGAATTTGTTTTAAAAGATCTGTTGTGGTCTAAATTTTGGCTTGCCTTTCACACAGTCACAACATGTAAATATATAAATACTTCTGTTGGTCAATTGGGTACTGCCTATTGATCATTTCTATAATTTTACTTAATAACATCAGTATAACTTTAAAAAGACTTCATAAAGTCTGTACTACAGAGCTGAATCTTCCATGACATGTAAAATTTGATGTAACCAACACTTCAGTTGCATAGACAGTGGCTGATGCATGATGAGTTGATACTATCATTAATTCTGTTTATTAATGGTAGTCTAAGCTTATTGGTCCTTTTAAGGGCTGGAAAAAAATGATAGTAATGTGACCATTGCAGGCATTTTACTATCTCAAGGTATGATATCACATATATTATCAGCTCAACTATCATGGCCTAGTCTAATATTCTAGACTTATTTCCTGTGCTATGCTTTTTAGATTTAGGTAGCAATACAACATGTCTCTTTCAGTGTTACAGTAATGTACCACTTCTCTCATATTTTAATTGGAAACTTATTTAGAAATGAGATTATTGATCCCTTCTTAGAGAATGGACGACCTGTATGTTGCCACTCTGACTGGAGAGCAAATGTTATCCAGCAAGGTGTTAATGTATAGGGAATGCCCATTGAAAAATAAGTCCACTGCTTCATGGGAGCATATTGGATTTTGGACTGTAACATAGATAATGGCTGCCATTATTTTTTGCTCATTGAGCAATGCTATTGCTGCTTAGCAAATGTAAAATTAAAAAAGAAAATAAAAAAAATAAAGATGTATGTGCATGTTTATGTCTGTGTGTGTGTGTGTGTGTGTGTGTGTGTGTGTGTGTGTGTGTGTGTGTGTGTGTGTGTGTGAGTGTATGCGTGCATGAAAGTGAGAGTAAGATCGATTGAGCCATTATTTTACACTTGCTAAGCAGCATTTGTGTTGATTAGCAATTCTAAAATTTAAGGAAACATGAAAAAAAAAAAGAAAAAAAAGAGAGTGTGTGTGTGTGTGTGTGTGTGTGTGTGTGTGTGTGTGTGTGTGTGTGTGTGTGTGTGTGTGTGTGTGTGTGTGTGTGTGTGTGTGTGTTTCTGTTTCTGTCTACATGTGTGACCGTATGTGTGCTTGTGCGCATGAAGAAGTGCATTTGTGTGTGAGAGACAGAGAGGTCCATCAAGCAGTGTCATCAGTAGTTAAGAGCTATGCATACCTTTCACCCTCTTAGCTCAGGAAATCTGAATAAAGCCTAAAATAAAGGGGGAACAAAGGCTCAAAAATAGGAACAGATTTTAAATAATGATCTTATAAAATTATAAAGTTGTTGAATAACAGGATTTGTTTTAGCATGCATTTTCTGAAGGAAATAAAGTCTGAAACTGAAGTGGATGTCATTATTTAGTGACTTCAATCCCCCAATGATTGGCAACAAGCCACAAATTTTAGGAGTAAGGGACCAACAAAATGAGGTAAATGTTTGGACATTTGTTGAAAATGTTATGGTTTGGAAGTAAAATACTTAATCCAACACCATTTACATATATTGCAGCAAATCTGAAACATTAGGTAGAGGAACTATTTTACATCAAAAATGAATTAAAAAAATAAAAATAGTAATAAAAACATAAGTAAACACAACACTTTTACTGACAGCCCATTCTCTAAGCACAGTAATGCCCTTCAGTGTATGTTACTGTGTAAATAATGTCCTTCTTTAGGTGTAGGGGCCCTTCACCTGTGACATCGGGCCTTGTATCAGCCCTGGGCATGCATTATTTACACAGCAAAACACACACTGTTATTTTCACTTGCTTGTATAACAATGTATTGCCTCAATACTATCATTTATCTTTTAATGCAGTAATAATGCAGTAATTTCATGTTCCAGTACTACACATATTGTTTCCAGCAACTGAGATCCTTTGGATAATATATCTGTTTGTCAGTGTGGTCGGGGGCTGCTGATGCATGGCAGAATGTTGTATTACCAACCCTTTCAAATTTTTTAGATTACCTCCATCCTAGGAGTCACGTTTGTTTTGTGCATTGCTTTCATTTATATTTTGGGGATTTAGTCCATAGGAATTCATGGTGACAACAGCTTGTCATTGGATTAAAGTTCTGGAATATCCTTTTGTACTGCTTGCTAGAGTATGTTAATTTACATATGTTAATGTCATACAAGTTAACTATTTATGTTATTTTTTTAAATATAATTGTTTACTTCTATTTCAAATTATTGCTATGTCTATTAGTATCCAATTAAGATAGGTTGGATGATGGGATAGTATGGTGCCATCACTTAAGGGTGGGAAATAGGTCACTTAGAGGGCTGACACAAATGTTCCTTCTCAGTTTTTGGACTGATGACCAAAGAATGTCTGTAAAAATATTGGCAAAGAAAAATTTATGAGCAAAATAAGAGGTGGGGCAATTTGATATTGATAAGAAAAACATAGCAGTTTGTCCTTATTAAGCTTACCTTTTATTCAAAAGTCACTAAGTCTGAAGTACATGTTTTTGCTTATGTGCAGTATTTCTTATGATCCTACCATTATCGTTTGCATCATTATATTATGGCATGCCCGTGTAGACTTAGACTCGAACATGTATACTCCACTGTTTGGCTTTGTCTACCATTTTACCTTCATGATTTCAAGAGGTAAACTTTCAAGGGCAGCAGATGCTTGACTAGTTTATTCATTTGACATTTGCCTAAAAAGGAATAACATTGTTCTCGATCCAGTTCCTGCAACTATTTTCTTTTATAATTAAAAGTCCAAATTTTATAAGAAATGTTATCAAACCTGTATGAGGCAAATAAAAATTAAATCTGTTTCAATAAAGCAAACAACACTTTTCACGTGCATGAAATCAGCATGTTGTTTGGCTTCTTCTAGTATCCTCCCATGCAGTTTCCCAGAAGCTGTGTGATACACTAGACCATTCTCTAACCTCCGCCAGCAGCCAGCCATTCAAAAATGGCTTCCTTTCCCTCAATGGCTAGGTGCATATTGTTAGTGATGTGCATCCTTTCCTTTCCCTTTTGATCAGAAATTCTTAGAGTTTACTCCTGAACCAGTGCTACAGATTGGCATAACACTGGAGTATGAGTGAGGTGACAAGCTTTTATATTTAACCTTTGTCTAAGCCTTTCTATTTGGTTTCAAAAACAATGTGTTACTCAAATAGATTATTTTTCTCACTGCTTAATTTTTTTTTTTTTTACAACTAATATTCAGTACTATAGCTGTGCTGGCCCCATGTTTATATACTCAGTATAGACACGTGTGTGTGTGTGTGTGTGTGTGTGTGTGTGTGTGTGTGTGTGTGTGTGTGTGTGTGTGTGTGTGTGTGTGTGTGTGTGTGTGCATAGAAATGACAAGTATACTTTAAAAAATAGGCACTTGTAAAATTCATGAAGTAAGTTTAACAATTATGTTTTCGGTTGATTTTGGAATTGTGATTTTTATTATTTGCCTACGTATACTATACTTTGTTGACTACCTCTTTGTAGCTTAAGGTTATAGCATTGTTATGAATACGTGACATTTTCCTTCAAGTTGTAGCTTTGATGTCATGTAGCTTTTATCTCCAAGTATGCATTCTATTTTCTAATCAATATAAGCTTCAACATAGTTGCTACACTTATAAGATGTGATTACTTTCAAAGTCCATTTTTTTTCTTTTTGTGGCTCATCCGTTTATTGGCTACCATTAGTTGGCTCATGTTGTCAGGAAAGTCAAATCCTTGTATTAGTGTTATTACCTCCTCCAGCTATCTGCAATGTTATTGACATGGTGCACAACAAGCTTAGACAATAATGGACTTTGTTCTTCCTTTAAGTCTTCTCTTCTTGTTATACTAATTGGCATCTGTCTGCAGCCTAAGGCTAGTTTGTTATTGCCACTGCTCTGTACTCTATAATCACATCTTGACATCTTAGATACATAGCTAAATTAGTGTTTTTGTCAACAAATGTATTAGAATCATCTGTTTCCTTTTCTTTTGTTTTGAGATAGGCAATGGTCTTCATGAGAGAGTATTGCCTAAGTCAGGTTGATAATTTGTTTTTATTAAGCATTTAAAGCAACTGCTACAGGTATAACTGGCCATATTTTTAAGTGTTGTATTCTGATCAGGTGAAACCTACATGGACTCATTCTATTTAATGCTGTAAAACATCTTATTTTTCTCTGTGGGCTGTTCCAATTAAGTCACTTATTTCTGACCTTTGTTTTATAAACAAATATGCACACACACAACTATATATGTCTTTGCATTTCTAGGGGCAGACAGACAGATGGTTAAACACATCTGTGTATTTGTTATAATGTATACTTAGGGCTTGATTCCTTATATTCATGCTTGAGAAGGTACAGGAGACCTTCTTCAGCTATGAACTCAGTGACTGGCAGTACAACAATGCAGAAATTAACAAATGGAGGAAAAAAGAACACATTACATGAAAAAATACTAAACTTGTAACATTATCAGCACGCATTAAAGCTTAGGGTTGCAAAAAAAAAGTAAACATATATACAGTATTAGAAACTAAAAGAATCATCGTATACATGTTTATTTATTTATTTATTGATCCTTTGATTTGTTTGCCTGGATGGTCCAAGTGAGCACAAAATGTAATCCTGTTTCAGTGATGGACCTTGGAGAAATGCTCCAGTTCAAATGTAACATGCTTTAACTGAAAAATTAATTAACAAAAAAAAATAATAAAGTAGAGATCATAAACTATAGTGGAACATTCCATGCACATTTAAATTAGAAAATCATGGAGTACATCTATTACATAGAAACTTGATAAAATAATTTGTAGGCTATCAGGACATAGTTGTGCAGGTAGAGTTAGATGAATAATAATCAGATACAAACATGCAGGGATTTGATGAGACAGTTTAGCCAGAGGATAAAGAGGCAGTGAAGGAAATACATTTATAGGAAGTCAATGACAGGGATAGACTAGAAGGACAAAGAGGCTCAGCAAAGGTAGAGAGCAGCAGAGTTGGAAATGACTGAAGTTAGTATCAAATGAGTAGAACATAGTTAGCCAGAAGTTGTGCAAAAGCAGAGTCATGACTCCAAGAGGAATTGTTTTAGCTGTATTTTAAAAGACTTAGGATTATTGGTTTGTTTAAGGTTCAGAGGTAAGGAGTTTCATTGCCTGACACCATGTGAGGAACTTAATGTGTCACCTGCGGACTTACCACAAGGCAATCTTCTACATTACATTGACAGTATTCTACTATGCAATCCCATAAAGATATCCTGTCACTTCAATGAATCTCTAAACTGTTCTTTGCTTTGGAATTGGCTAGCCACCAACAAGCCTTCTATTAACCCAAGGGAAAAAATATTATGTCATGTTATTGAGCACAGACAAAAACACTCCAGACAATACAAGACCCCATTGGGTTTTCCCTGCCCACCACACAGCAACAAAGATATGTCACTGTTCTAATTGAATAAACTCTGTCATTCTATCACCACGTACAAATGTAGTCTTGGAAGGTAATACATCAGCTTAAAACTGTCACTGTAATTCTCACCTCTTAACAAATAATGCTAGAAGAGACACAGCCCTCAATGTGTTGATTCCCAGAATGCAATATGCCTTGTATACTGCAACTCTTGGCTGCTCATCCAGGACTTTTCTAATCTAGAAAATACAAATAAAGCTCTTAGATTTACTCACCTAGCTGACAGTCTGAAACACTACTATACCTCATCCTGAGAACAAACAGTCATCCTGTCACAGCTACAGCCACCTTTCTGTTTTGGTTCATTAATACAAAAACTTTTATTAGGTTCCTGCTGCCCACCTCTACAATCTAAATTGCTAATCTTTTTCAATGTCTTCTCATTAAGGAATCAGGAACATCTATAACCTTCTCGACTCCTCTACTGTCTCTCTTTATCAGTGAAAAAAAAAACTTTTCCAAACTTGTGCCACCCACTTGGAATGTTCTCTCCAACAAACCATAACACATAACCAGCTTTTTACAATTAAACAAACAACTCAAACTCCACCTTCCAAAACAATTCATATATGCATACTTCACTGACAAAGGTTAAGCTGGTGTTACTCCTATTTCCCAACAGCTTCACATTCAGACAAGGTCTACTTGGGATTGCTTCCAATAGACTACCTTAGTATACAAATGGCTTAAGGCCTACTTGTTTATATCACCTGCATATATTGGGTACTATGCATATAACCAAGTTTTATGCTTATGTATCTTCCTGTTTTACATACTATACCAATGTCTATATCTGCTTTTACAGTGACTGCACACTGTAACTCTTAATGTACCTTTTTTGCTCTATGGACCCAAAAAGACTAATAAAGGGCTATGTACCAGCTCACCCACCTGGATAACAAACTATAATAAATAAAAGTACAGAGGAATAGATAAATAGATTATAGAGAAGGACAGACACATAGACACATACATGCACACACGGACACACACACAAGTGCACATATACACAAAGAAACACACATACATGCACAGATAGATAGATAGATAGATAGATAGATAGATAGATAGATAGATAGATAGATAGATATACAGATAGCCAGGAGAGCTATAGACCCATAACATTGACTAGGCTAATATGTAAAGCCATGGAAAGAATAATCATGGATGTGCTAAATGATAGCATAAGAAACCTATAGACACTAGATCCAACTAAGTCTAGTTTCACCAAGTGCAAATCATACTTACCCATTTTAATGGACTTCTTCATGAAGATCACCAAAGCAATGGGTGAGGGCAAGATGTTGCTTACCACCCACCTTGACCTGGCCAAAATATTCAACACAATAAGCCCAGTCAGGCATTGTGAACAAGCTCACTGAATTAGGTATCGATCCTCATGTCACTAGTTGGTAGCCAAATAATTCACAGAAAGGACCCAAGAAGTTAAGATAGGGGAGTTTTCCTCCACAAAAACACTGGTCACTAGAAGAGTGCCTCAGGACTCACTGGGGAGGGGCACTGTTGTTTGGCATCTACTTTTCTGAAATCAGGGCTAATGATAAAGGCCTCGGAATGACCAAGTTCACAGACATTTGCAAATTAGGTGCAGTTACTGTGTTTTCTCAAGACACAGCCACCTTCCAAGAGTGCATGACACAGAATAATTAACTTTTGCCAGAGTCACTGTCTTAATTAAGCTCAATGCAAAAAATTAAATAATAATGTCTTTCAATAAGACAACCAGACCAGCAAATTACTACGTTGACAATGCACCCCTAAGAGTAAACCCAGTAGTCAGAGATTTTGGAACTTATATGCAATTACTTGGCCTTTGACTATCATGTGTCTACAGTTAAAAGGAAATCTATCTATGTTGCATAACTTACAAGCAAGTGTTAAGCATCAAGGTTCATAGATGTCATTGTTCCATTGTATTCTGCCCTCGTAGGAACAGTCATTGAAAAAAATAACCCCTTCAGCATGTACCTATGCAACAACTAGAGTATCCAAAGGGGTTACTCAAAAAAAAAAAAATACATGGTTTAGAAAAACAAGACTTATGCAAACCACCTCAAAGTCTTGTCTTAATTATACTCATTCTCCCACAGGCAACCTGTGCCTCGCCTGCAAAACTACCTCTGATACAATTACATCCGAGTGATGCCTCCCGGTGCATCTGCAGTTACCTCCTACTGCTCCTCTAGATGTCAAATATTACTTGTTCATACTTACATTAATAATTCCAAAACAATGCTTCATACAAGGTATCAGAATATTTTATCTTGAAGCATGCATGATGGCAAACACAATTATATTGATATCTGACCTCTGTCAATGAGTATTTGTTAGACTTGTAAGGTGATAACTTCATTTTTAAAGGCTCAGGCCACACCCACTAGGAGTTAAAAGTACACACTCAAAAGAGTTGTACTGGAGGGAATGAGCTTGTTGCACATCATCAAAACAAACAGCATTATAAATACCCAATCCAGGGACCTAGACCTCTCCTGCAACATAAATAGGGCATGTTGGAGGGACTGGTATGTGTCACACAGGCTGCCCATTTTCTGGAACAGGTTTTTCATCCATGTGAAGTAAAGTTTTTCCCTGTACTTATTCAAGTAAAACTTGGATTAGTGGATGGGGAATCAAATTTACCCTAGGGGTAGCACTTATATCTCTATTAGAAAGAGGACACCTGCAAATACTCAACTACTCATACCTAAGTTTATATGCATCCCAAAAAACCTAAGGGGTGAATGCCTTTGTGATACTTCTGGGAAGCATAGCTAGGCTTGAAAGGCCATTCATTTAGGAGATTATACTTAATGGACATATGCATAAACAACACTACAATCAGTTCAAGTAAATATAATCAGAATATGAAGTATGTAGCTGATGAGGGATTACCTGTTATTGTAGCATGTCATGATATTTATTTATTGATTGGGATAGGCTGTCTAAGCCAGGTAACAGGCCCTTTTTCAGAAGCATCCCAGTGAGAAAAGACTCAAAAATCATAGGAGCAAAACAAAACATACAACAAAGAAACTGTACAAATTTACAAAATGAGTTAATACATAATAATAAAAAATGCTGTAACCAAAAAAAGACGAACAAACTGTCACTAGAAACGTTCCTGATCGATGGAAAGCCCAAAGCACAAATAAGTGGTCTTAACGCAGGTTTATTGCTGAAAATGCAGTAAGCGTTTTCGCAACTCTAAACAGAGAAACTTCATCAGAGAAATTCCAAAAAGGCGCCAAAACCTTTTGGAACTTTAAATACAGATGATTAAGTTACATCACTTCCTTGTTAAACAGCGAAAGATTCTTTTAAAAGGGAAATAACAATGAAAAAATCTTTATAAAGAATAAAATCACCAGTCTACAGTAAAAATCTACATATATGAGTAGAATTAATGTTACAAACATTACATAAGAATAAAAATAATAAAAAATCAATTCTCCAATATTTTAGAATTAGACAGCCATTCGCAGTCTACAATTTAACCCAGAAAACTAGTAATTAAGTATAAAACCCCTGACACTATAAAATGTTTTAATAATAAACAACTGTACAGTAAGGACTAACTCTAAATGGGAAAAACAGTAAGAAATAATTTATATATTAACCCCACATATAAGTTATCTCAAAAAAGACTTACGCTTTAAAACAGGTGCAATGTTACAACTCTCGTTTAACCCTGGGGTATTGAAGGCATCCAGTTTCAACTGCCATTCGAGTTCACGATTCTCAAGGAGCAGTGAAAAAGGGCCACCTCTGATAGATACTGGTACATGATCAATACCCATGAACATAAAACTATGTCCTGGGTTATTTAGTACATGTTTAGCCAGTGCATTTTCAATTTTACCTTTTTTGATAGCATAAAAGTGTTGGTAAACACGCTCTCTAAATTTCCTGTCGGTTTTTCCGACATAAAACGCAGAGCAGCAAACACAAAATGCAACATATACTATAGACCTTGTATCACAGTTGATCTTAAATTTTATTTCATATTTTTTCTCCCTAATGGAAAAGGTAGAACCAGCGCGAATAGCTTTACACCAGTTACAAGTTCCACAAGTTAAAGTCCCTTTGAATCTATTAAAGGGATTAGAATATGAGTTCCTCTGTAATAACTCCTTGATGTTCCTTCCCCTTTTATATACCACAGAGGGTTTAGTACCCAGTTTTTCCAATAAAAATGGATTGTTTGAAATAAAAAAACAGTTTTTCTGTATTATTCGCAAAATCTGATTGGAATTGTTATTGAAAGTAGTAATAAAACTCAGGAATGGTGAGTTTAAAACAGTGGCAGTACATGACTCATCAGTTCTAAGTGGACTAGTCAACTCTTCTACATTATCAATAGAGAGTTGACAAATTGGTGGTACTAACTTGTCAGAGTTGAGCAAAGGTTTGAAAAAACCGTTGTTCCTCTTAGTTTTGACCTCACAAAGTAATTCTTCTATCATAGCCTGAGGATAACCTCTAT
This sequence comes from Protopterus annectens, assembly GCF_019279795.1. NCBI lineage: Eukaryota > Metazoa > Chordata > Ceratodontiformes > Protopteridae > Protopterus > Protopterus annectens. The sequence goes on along the minus strand of NC_056731.1, from coordinate 1,289,691,125 downwards.
TAATAAAAAGTTGTTTTAAAAAGTTACATTCGGAAGTAAATTCAGAAAGGTTGCTACACATCCTTACTGCCCTCACTAATTGCCCCTTGACAATAGCTCTCTTTTGTTTGTATGGGTGAGAACTTGAATAATGCAGAAAGGAGTTGCAGTAAGTAACCTTTCTGAAAATAGTAGATTGAAAACTGGAATTAGTCCGATCTTTAGTTAATTTCACATCCAAATAGTCAATACTATCTATGGAAAAGTTATAAGTAAATTTGAGGAAAGGTGTAGAAGTATTTAAAAATTCAACTAGTGATCGTGCTAGTGTGGCCCCACCTTCAACAAGGATGAACACATCGTCCAAAAAACGTGTATAATAGTGTATGTGTTTCATCCAGACTGGGTTATTAAGAAGATGTTTTTTCTCCCAGTATGCCATAAACAAGTTGGCCACACTAGCACCACAGGGGGAGCCCATTGCCACCCCCTGGGTTTGTAAGTAAATTTCCTCCTCAAAAGTAAAAAAATTGGATGTGAGAACTATATCCAGTAGTTCAGTAACATTATCGATTTCACCCTTCGGTGCATTAAATTCACTTAATAACGAACTAATCCACTCGACTGCTTCCTGGTGTGGGATTGAGGTGTACAAGTCCACAACATCAATTGTGAGAAAGTTGTAAGAATTGTTATAAGGAATGTTACTAATGTTAGTTAAAAAGGACCAGGAATCTTTACAGATACTGGGTACAAGTTTGATATATTTAGTGAGTAAAAAATCAATATATTTTGAACATGGGTAGGTCATAGAGGATCTTCCATCTACTAGTGCTCTCATAGGAGGATCACTGTAGTTCTTATGTATCAGTTTGAAGCACTTAATAATTTATGTGCTTCACCAGTGAGAGTTATAAAACCAGACAAAAGGGGGTGGGTTAGTTATATTTGAAAATGACCAGTATATACAAAAAATGTTGGTAGTACTTGATTCCCAAGCTTACAGAACAGCATCACTAAGTGAGATGAATAGTTGTTCAAATAGACTGAGAGGTTATTACAGAGACCTTTACCTCTCAGGAAGAATAGATGTGGACACATATAAATACATAGATATTGTCTCACCGAAGGTACCAGTAATGTTTGGGATACCAAAGGTTCATAAGAACTACAGTGATCCTCCTATGAGAGCACTAGTAGATGGAAGATCCTCTATGACCTACCCATGTTCAAAATATAATGATTTTTTACTCACTAAATATATCAAACTTGTACCCAGTATCTGTAAAGATTCATGGTCCTTTTTAACTAACATTAGTAACATTTCTTATAACAATTCTTACAACTTTCTCACAATTGATTTTGTGGACTTGTACACCTCAATCCCACACCAGGAAGCGGTTGAGTGGATTAGTTCATTATTAAGTGAATTTAATGCACCGAAGGGTGAAATCGATAATGTTACTGAACTACTGGATATAGTTCTCACATCCAATTTTTTTACTTTTGAGGAGGAAATTTACTTACAAACCCAGGGGGTGGCAATGGGCTCCCCCTGTGGTGCTAGTGTGGCCAACTTGTTTATGGCATACTGGGAGAAAAAACATCTTCTTAATAACCCAGTCTGGATGAAACACATACACTATTATACACGTTTTTTGGACGATGTGTTCATCCTTGTTGAAGGTGGGGCACACTAGCACGATCACTAGTTGAATTTTTAAATACTTCTACACCTTTCCTCAAATTTACTTATAACTTTTCCATAGATAGTATTGACTATTTGGATGTGAAATTAACTACAGATCGGACTAATTCCAGTTTTCAATCTACTATTTTCAGAAAGGTTACTTACTGCAACTCCTTTCTGCATTATTCAAGTTCTCACCCATACAAACAAAAGAGAGCTATTGTCAAGGGGCAATTAGTGAGAGCAGTAAAGATGTGTAGCAACCTTTCTGAATTTACTTCCGAATGTAACTTTTTAAAACAACTTTTTATTAATAGAGGTTATCCTCAGGCTATGATAGAAGAATTACTTTGTGAGGTCAAAACTAAGAGGAACAACATTTTTTTCAAACCTTTGCTCAACTCTGACAAGTTAGTACCACCAATTTGTCAACTCTCTATTGATAATGTAGAAGAGTTGACTAGTCCACTTAGAATTGATGAGTCATGTACTGCCACTGTTTTAAACTCACCATTCCTGAGTTTTATTACTACTTTCAATAACAATTCCAATCAGATTTTGCGAATAATACAGAAAAACTGTTTTTTTATTTCAAACAATCCATTTTTATTGGAAAAACTGGGTACTAAACCCTCTGTGGTATATAAAAGGGGAAGGAACATCAAGGAGTTATTACAGAGGAACTCATATTCTAATCCCTTTAATAGATTCAAAGGGACTTTAACTTGTGGAACTTGTAACTGGTGCAAAGCTATTCACGCTGGTTCTACCTTTTCCATTAGGGAGAAAAAATATGAAATAAAATTTAAGATCAACTGTGATACAAGGTCTATAGTATATGTTGCATTTTGTGTTTTCTGCTCTGCGTTTTATGTCGGAAAAACCGACAGGAAATTTAGAGAGCGTGTTTACCAACACTTTTATGCTATCAAAAAAGGTAAAATTGAAAATGCACTGGCTAAACATGTACTAAATAACCCAGGACATAGTTTTGTGTTCATGGGTATTGATCATGTACCAGTATCTATCAGAGGTGGCCCTTTTTCACTGCTCCTTGAGAATCGTGAACTCGAATGGCAGTTGAAACTGGATGCCTTCAATACCCCAGGGTTAAACGAGAGTTGTAATATTGCACCTGTTTTAAAGCTTAAGTCTTTTTTGAGATAACTTATATGTGGGGTTAATATATAAATTATTTCTTACTGTTTTTCCCATTTAGAGTTAGTCCTTACTGTACAGTTGTTTATTATTAAAACCTTTTATAGTGTCAGGGGTTTTATACTTAATTACTAGTTTTCTGGGTTAAATTGTAGACTGCGAATGGCTGTCTAATTCTAAAATATAGGAGAATTGATTTTTTATTATTTTTATTCTTATGTAATGTTTGTAACATTAATTCTACTCATATATGTAGATTTTTACTGTAGACTGGTGTTTTTATTCTTTATAAAGATTTTTTCATTGTTATTTCCCTTTTAAAAGAATCTTTCGCTGTTTAGCAAGGAAGTGATGTAACTTAATCATCTGTATTTAAAGTTCCAAAAGGTTTTGGCGCCTTTTTGGAATTTCTCTGATGAAGCTTCTCTGTTTAGAGTTGCGAAAACGCTTACTGCATTTTTAACAATAAACCTGCGTTAAGACCACTTATTTGTGCTTTGGGCTTTCCATCGATCAGGAACGTTTCTAGTGATAATAATAAAAAATAATAAACACTGAAATAAAAGTTGTGTGCATTGTCAGTGTAGTAGATGTTTTGCACAGCGATGGTTATCCCACTCCACAAAGGGGGTGCCACCATGGACCCCAGGAACTACTGCCCCATTAGCCTGATGAGCCTGGTCTGCAAGGCCATGGAACATATCATCTTGGAGCTTATAAACAAGGACATAGGTAACCTCCAAATTCTGGACCCCACTCAGTTTGGGTTTGTAAAAGGTAGGTCATGTCTCCTAAACCTGATTGACTTTTTTGAAGTAGTCACCAGAGCTGTGGACGAGGGTAAGGTGGTTCACGCGGCCTATCATGACTTCGCCAAGGCTTTCAACATTATCCACCACTCTAGAATTATAGATACACTCACTGGACTGGGCATAAATCCCTATGTCACAAGATGGGTTGCAAACTGGGTCACTGACAGAACCCACACAGTAAAAGTAGCTAACTTCAAATCCAACTTCAGACCAGTGACAACTGGAGTACCACTTGGTTCAGTCCTGGGTCCTCTCCTGTTTGGCATCTACTTCTCAGAAATCCATGCTAGTACAGCAGGTCTTTGGCTAATGAAGTTTGCATACGACTGCAAACTAGGTGCCATAACAGAATCACCTAATAATGTACACATTCTACAAAAGGGTCTCACTGAGACTGATGCTTGGTGTCAAATTCATCATAGGATCATAGGAGGTTACTAGGCTAATGGCCCTGGGGCCCTTACTAGCCTAGCCAAGTTTAACCCTCATTCCCAAGAGTATACATTAAAAAGCAGACACTAAGAAAATCAGCACCTATTGCTTCTAAGAAGGACACAGGTGGAAACCCTGGGGGAATTTTCGGTTACCCATCCAACCGTCCAGATTGCACTTCATTAGGGTCAATGAGGGGCTCTGATTAACATGAATTTGAAACTTATTCCAAAGCTGAAACAACCTCTGGGGCACAAATCTCTCTCCAGCAGGTTCTGTTGATGTCGCATACCAGGTTAAGGTCTTTAGAGCGGGTGACCTGTGTGCCATTATACTTGCAGATGTGCAGCATTTCCATTAAAGCAGGGATCAAGATTGCTTTATATGCCAGGCCCAGGTTGCCTCTGAGCAGAGTATATGACACAGAGTAAAGTGACAGTGATTTCATCAGTCCACATATGACAGATTCTGCAGGCCCTGAACTTTCTATGTAAAGAACCTCTGTAGTCTTTCCATTTGCTGCAGGTGCTTGGAAAGTTGCATACCAAAGGGAGCATTGTATTCTATTATGGCCTCAAGCTCAATGCCAAGAAGTGCACTGTCATCCCCTTTGGGAAAAACACTGTACCCATGAACTACCACATAGGCGGTAGCCTACTAAACATCGAAAGTGTGATAAGAGACCTTGGGACACAGGTTGACAGTAGTCTCTCCTTTGATAATCACATTGCCACAGTAGTCAGGAAATCCTTCTGCATGGCACACCTCATCACAAAGAGGTTCACCTCCAGAAAAAAAGAGGTCATTGTTCCTCTCTACTCATCCCTCATCAGACCCATTATAGAGTACAACGCCCCGTTTGGCATGTACATTGCAAGACATCTACAACAACTAGAAAGGTCACAGAAATATCACTAAGAGGATTACTGGCCTCAAGCTGATGCCATAATTAGACCATATCAAAAAACTCCAGCTCTACTCTTGTTGCTTATCGCCTACTCAGAGGCGACCTCTGCCTAACATACAAAGCCATGTCAAACCCAGGTATGTTGGACATGCTACATTTAAAGAAACCCCAATCCCTCTGAGCCACACTTTCCAGGAACCTAAACCTTGCCACCACAAAAAACAGAACATGCTGGAGGGATAGATTCATGTCCCAGAGACTTCCCATGCTCTGGAACAGACTACCCATTCATGTCAAGTAAGTATCCTCATTAGCCCTCTATAAAAAAATCTCAACAATTGGATGGGAAATAGGAAATTCACCCTGTGGATCACTTCTGTGGCTCTGCTAGATAGGGGAGCAGGAAAATAACTTTATTGGGTAGCAAAAGCCAGGGAACTTTTTTTGGCTAGGCTTATATAGGCCCCAGGTCCTCATTATAAGAAAAGGGAGATGAGACTCAGTTGAAGGATGAGAAAAATGAAAAAGGGGTAGAAGGTTTTGTATATGTAGCATCCGATAAAAGAATGAGGCTAAGTTGTTTGATAAAGAACATTGTTTAGGTGGGAGAAATATTATGAATAGTATGTTTTTGTATAGTTTAGGATTGAAAGTTGTGGGGTTTGGTGCAAAGGCATTGTTTGTAGCTAGTAGGCCTTTATGAGTCGCAAAAAGGCTTTAGCTTTGAGTTCAGTCATAAAATCGATGAGAAGAGTGTTCCATTTTATTGCTAGGAAAACTGAGAATAGTGAATCTACAGCTCAGTTGCTTTTTTATTAACTGTAAGTAGATATTTCTGAGTGATCTAGGAATCCTGAATGGACTTAAGATTTGGACATTTTCCTGCAGTGTTGGAATTTTGTCAAGTCTGTGAATGATGTTGTGAATCATTTTTAGGTGTGTAAAAAGTAAATGGCTTTTGTAAGTTGAACCAGTCTAAATATCAATGTGTATGAAATACTATAATATTATAATACTATAATACTACTGCAGCAACCTTTTCTCCTGCCTCTGTATGCCTCTACTTCTAATAAAGTTTACTAATAGTTCCTACAGCTTCCACAGCTGTAGTCTTGTAAATTGTCTCTTGCAACGGGCTTATCTCCTGTTTATATATTTGTTACTTTCTGTTTTACAAACTTATCTATATTTTTCTGCATTCTGCTTAGTATTGTATGAAACTTCTTACTATATTATGTTTTCAATTTAATGGCCATTTTCTAGCATGTTATTTCAACATACATCTCATGCATATTGTAATTATTGTAATTTTAGGTATAACTCTGTCATGCGATAAATTTTCTTACTTGCACTTTTTGGATCTTTTCTCCTCAGGCCTTCACTGAAAAAGGGCTGTTTCCCAGCTGGACTAACCAAGTCAACAAATGTCAAATAAATAAATAAATAAATAAATATATGTGCTATGGTAATGTAAGCAATATAAAAAGAGGGCATTTTGCTACAGAATGAAAGTCCTGAATTGAAGTATTTCTTTTCCACCTCATTCTAGCCTGTGTGTGGGTATAAAAATGTGATAGTCATCATGATTTTCAAAAAAAACATTCGCAGTGGTGCAGTGGTAGCGTTGTCGCCTCACAGCAAGAGGTTCTCCCATTCGATTCTCAGCTGGAGCTCCTTCTGTGTGGAGTCTGCATGCCCTCCCCGCAGTCGAGTGGCATTCAAAAAGCATGCGTAAATAGGCGTGCCTTTGTTGAAGGTTGGACGTTGGGCTGGCACCTCGGCACCATAAAAAATAGACTGCCAATCATTAGTGGACAGGAGTTCCGCTGTGGCGACCCCTAACTGGGAAAAGCCGAAAGAAAAACAACATCATGATTTTCAAAGGGGAATACTCAGATATATCGCGTGAAAGTCTGCTTATACAAAACTCCTCAGACAGACGTGTATCTGTAACAGGGTCTACAAGGAAGCCTAGTGTATTCTGTCATAAGAATTCATCCAAACTTTTGTAAAATGGTAGATTTTATAGTAGCTTGACTGGGTGATGAGGTGATAAACAAAATGCAATAGTTTATAAATATCTGGTATTCTTGAATGAGACAAAGATGACACAAGACAACTTATTTTATAACTGACATGTCTGGATGGTAGCAATTTGTATGGTTGAGTGGTCTTTCACCGAACACTGTGGTCGTCGATCACACATCAATGAGTCTTGGTACACTGCCCATGAGTAATGGATGAAATAAACATGCTGCTATGCAGGACCTATATTAAAGTCTGTTTCAGCAGTTTGCTGCTAAAAGTTTCAACAAATTATTTTGCGCATGCTGTGAATCAATGTTTTCCAGTGCAATGAAAAGGCATACAATCATCTGAGTGTTTTATTTTCCATCATACAAGCCTCTGAGGATAGCAGATAGATATATTTACAGCATATTTTATGTTTGACAAGTACCTGTCTAGAAACTATTTCATCGCAATATGAAAAGAGCAATGAAGGGTCTAGCTGCACAACTAAGTAACATAATCCAGTGGCATTACTTAGGACTGGTAACATTATGTAGAGTTGGTCTTTCAGTACAGGCCAGCTAAGATACAGGACTCATTTTTTGTGGCCCCGAACAGTATCGCAATTTGTTTATGTACTGACTAGTAACTGACATAGGACACATGTAGGCATTTATGAAGTCAGTCTTACGAGTCTGCAGTACACTTCCCAGCCTGGCTGATCTGAAGAACAAGAAATCATCAGCACCAACAAGGTCTGCAGATGACTTATTGCTTAACAGAGAATATTTTCCTTATTGCCTACAGGAGTAAGCCAAATATCTTAGATGTTTTCTAGAGGTATTCAGCTATTCATATGACATGAGCTTGCTTCTGCTTGCAAGTCAACATGCTACCTGATTTCATTGATAGCTCCAGGTTCTTTTTCTTGCTGGAGCATATTAAGTGAGCAGTAGCTAGCTGGTAGGGCACGAATGGCATGTGAAAAAAGGGGTCTATATTACGTGATTGAATGATCACAATTGTGAACGCTCTAAAGAATGAAAAGGCAGCATATTGAAACCATTATTGTGGAGGGCTGCGCCCACCCCACCCCCCACTAAATATATATACCAATTCCGAGATTGCACTACAGTGAGGAAAGGGCAACTATTCCATTCTTCACTGTACCGCGATCCCACAAAAAGCACTTCGGTGTGCTGCCTTTTCCCTCTTTAGAGTGTTCACAATTGTGATCATTTGATCACATAATATAGAACCAAAAATACACCAATAAAGTATGGAATATAAAAAAGATTGTAACAACTCACCCATAAAGCATTAAAACTTTTAAAAACTAAAAGACAATATAACTATAAAAAAAACAGTGAATGCCATAATCTTACAAATCTTGGCAATGTTCACAACACAGAAAATGACTTATTTGTCAAATTGAAGAATTTAGGATAAAATACATGTCTTCCTATTGCAGGCACTGGTATATAGCAAAGTAGTTTAAATGTTAAAATGTCTTTATAGTAGAAGCAAGATCAGTTAACACCTCCTGGATTACAATGAAAGTTTTGACACCTTGGGAAGAATTTGTGAGAGGGTCTATTAGCACTTTGACTAAAAACTGGAAATCTTAAAACATACAGTTTAGCTAGTTTATTTTGTTGTGCAAGGTGCCTGTTACATGGAAGTTAAAAAAAAAAATATATTTCCTTATGTCTAGCAAGACACATGTAAAAGGAGTGTAAAATGGATTCTGGGGGAAAAATCCATGGTCACTTCACAGTGGCAGGCACATTGATATATCATAACCATAACTGCTTAATGATTCTGATGCATTAAAATATAGTACTGAGATAGAGTGGCAACCATGATGTATTTATTCTTTTTGCTGACCAGGTTAGTCTAGCTAGGCCAATGGTCTCTTTTCAGGAAAGACACAAGATGCTATGTATACTGACTAGGTGAAAGTTGGCCAGTAAACAGGGGAACTTCCCTTACACTTTTTGATAAGTGCTTTGTGAAATCTTTACATCCATCTGAGCTACCACAAACTCAAGCAAATGGGGTGTCAGTTTAACATCTCATTGGAATAATGGCACAAACAGCAGGACAGCAACAGCACCCCCTTTATGCAGCAATGCAATGTCAGCATTGGAAAATTAATCCAAGTACCTGGAGGAGTTATAGAATCCACAGCTCTTTGCACAACAGCTGTGTGTTCTACCTGTTGAGATACTGGGACTACAAGTACACATGGTAGTTTTTTTTAAATAAAAACTACAAACAACAAACTGTAGTTGAAACAACAAAAGACCAATGAACCAACAGAGAAAAATGTATTGAAAAGAACTCTAGCACTTTGGCAAACAATTGCCTTCAAAGAGTATAATCATTCAAATAACTCATCATTTTATATACCATTACATAAGAGCACATCATATTAAGAATTAAATAATTCAACAATCAAACAATTCAATTAAAAACTTCCAACAGCATTTAAGATTTAAACAAATGGGGGTCAGTGTGCCATATTTCAAAATAAAAACAATTTCTTTATAAAGCAACCTTTTTATAAATCCATATCAAAATATGGGAGTATTTGTCAAATATAGTTCCTTTTAAGACCTCAAGATTACTGCTATGATATAACATGACTTGCATAGCTAAAGGACTATTTTCCTTCATATTTTTATATCTCCCACATGTTCCTGCAACCTGATTTTAAAAGACATTTTACTTCCCTTATATAAAAGAGGTGGCAGGGACATTTTAAGGCATATATAAAGCCTTCAGTTTGGGTAAAAAGGAACACCATTAATTGTACCAAAACTAGTCACAATATGCTTACAAAAAGAATAATTTTCACATCAAAAATGTACCTATAATTGATATATTATTATACAGATTATCTCCAGGTTTTATAAACTTACTGTGTCCAATTATATAACAAATACTTCTACCTCTTCTATATGAAAATATGAGGGTAGTACATCAACTATTTGCAAATTCCCCAAATCTAAGCAGAAAGCCCAAAAATATTTTACGATATTCACAATCTGGCTAGTGAAACCATCAAAAGTAGTTACTACAGGGACCATCCTACCTTCATAACCTATCCCACTCCTATTATAGTTACACAGCCCTTCTACAACATTATTACAAGCATGAGATTTTAATTTCTGTAAGACCTTAACAATAATCTTTATCTCCTAACCTCTATCCATAAACATAGCTACTGTTTTTTTTTTTTAATTTCCATCTCTAACTCATTAACATCACTACATATATATATATAAACATGTAGCAATTTGCCATAGGGGAGAGCATCTAATAAATGGGGGGTGGGGGTGGCAACTGGAACCTGCAAAAAATGATTAACATTTTCAAACTTACAATGAACTCTAGTCTTAATTCCACCATCTGGTATACCTTGCAGGTGAACATCCAAGAGCACTACTGAATTGCTAAAATAATGTCCATCAAACTTAAGATGGAATATACTGTTATCCAAATCATCTACAAAAGAATGAATTCTGTATTTCACTACAAAGGTCTTAAAAAAGGGATGTCTGTATAGGTATTCTGCTTCAAATAAACTGATTAATAGATTGGCGTGCATGGGAGCAAAAGACTCCCCATGGCAGTATCCTGCATTTTCTAATAAATATTTTCACAAAAACAAAAATAATTGTTAGTCAAACAAAAATAAATCAACTCTATTATGAAATTACTTACTGGGATATCACCAAGATAAAATGCCAGTGTTTCAATACCATATTCATGATAAATACTAGTGTACAAGCTTTTGACATATGTGGTGACCCAATACATATAATTTGTCCAATTTATCTGTTTAATTTTATCCAAACAATCAAAACTATCTTTTATAAACAAAGGCAATTTCATTACATATGGCAACAAATAACCATGTAAAAATAATCCTGTATTTCATAAAAAATAGTTTGAAGTAGAAACTATGGGTCTATCAGGTGGGTTAGTCATATCTTTATGTATTTTCATAAGGCAATAAAAATATACTATTGAACTTTCATCACTATAAAATTTCTTTTCAATATCCTCTCTTGAAAAATAACCCAAACTGTAACCTTTCTCCAGAAGATCCTTAAACTCATTATTAGCATCAACATACTTAGTTATAGATACCTTTTTATAAACATTTTCATTATTCAAGTGATCAAAATACATTCTAAGATACTGAGTAAAATGCAATATAACAATTTTGTTACCCTTATTCGAAGGTTTAAAATTGAGTTCTATTTGTTCACCCATATTTTTTAAAGCTTTGCATTCCATCTTAGATTGTAATTAATGGCCAACTTATTTTTCATAAAGTCTAAAAAGGCTTTCGGAAGAGAAAAATTAATCATGTCAGTAAACTGTTTTATCCTTTCATATCTAAAAGGGGTCACAAATTCATTCTTATTAACTAATTTACTAGTATCTAATTTATAATATGCATTAAAATCACAGCCATCATATTCATCTGATACACATGTAAAAAAATATCCATCAAACTATCAGTCCCATCTTCAATAAAATCATAAATTTCACTTTTATGTCTATAAAATGAAAAGTAATTGTCGCCTCACAATAAGATGCTGTCCGGTTCGATTCTCAGCTAGAGCATCTTCTGTGTGGAGACATGCGTGAATGGGCGTACCTTCGTTGAAGGTTGTGCGTCAGGCCTGGCAAGCTGGTATGTAAAAATCAACTGCCAATCATTAGCGGACCGGAGTTCCGCTGTGGCGACCCCTAACCGGGAAAAGCCGAAAGACACAAACAAAACTTCCTACTTAATCTAAAAATGTCAGTTATTAATATATGCAACTGTGGCAGAACATAAGAAAGCAAAGGTTCGATCTTGGACTGGATCTTGGTTTCTGACCAAGAAAAAAATTACCACTGCAGGGACTCTCCCAAATAGCATTAGTGATCACTCTCCAGCATTCATAATATGTAAGCCCACCTCCAGACCAAGCATAGTCCAATATAGATACACCACAGATCTATCCCATTTCTATCCAAACACGTTCAATGACATCCTGCAGAACACTTAACTGGAACCCACTAAAATTTCCCCTCTCAACAAAGCTGTAGAATTCTTCAATTCTACATTTCTTAGGATCCTAAATTATCTTGCTTCACTCTGGCTAAAAAAGATCAAGTCAAAACATGCAAATTGGCTTACAAAATCCACAAAGCAAGTTATGTCCTCTAGGGAGAAAGCTTAGGAAGCCTGGCAAAAAAACAAAACATTGTCTATCCTTAGTCAATATAAAAAACTTCACAATCAGGCCAAATGCCTAGTTATCAAAAAACAAAGATGAATACTTCCAGACTATCCAAGACCAACATTGACTTAACCCCAAGAATTTCTGGGGAGCAATCAACTCCCTACACCACCCTGGAATTAACAACAACCCATGCCCAAACCCAGAAAAAAAACACCCTCTGAATAACCTCCCTCTTTAACACATACTTCATTGACACCATCAAAAAACTTACTACCAACTTCCGACCTATTACAGATGACCCCCAGGAATTCCACCTGTGCACTCCCCTTCAAACCCACTACCTCCTTTCACACTAACACCCATACCCACCTCCAGCATCAAAAATCTTCACAAACTCAAACCCTGTACCAACACCCCTGATAACTTATCTGCAGAATATTTACAACTCTCAGCCCCCTCCATTACATATTCTATCAGCATCCTCATTACAGGTCCATTCAGGAATCCTGCAGACTTGATATCTGGAGAAAAGTATTTATCCTTCCACTTCATAAAGGCAGCAACAACTCTGACATCTCAAACTTCCATCTCATTGCCATTCTCTCCCCATTCTCCAAAATACTAGAGAAATGTATTCACACTCAGCTCCTCAGTCACCTGATACAACACCAGATCCTCCCCCCACTCAGCATGGCTTTAGGCCCGAACATAGTACTAATACTGCCCTCATTTCCTTTCTTAACACAGTAAACATAGCTCAAAATGCTGGTTCCTTGTCTCAGCACTCTTCCTAGATCTCTCAAAGGCATTCAGCACTATATCGCACTCCCTCCTGCTTACGAAACTCTCTAATCTCAGGCTAATCTCCCCAACCCTACAATGGTTTACTAACAATCTCAATAATAGGCAGCAATCCACTAAATGGTAACATTCTTCCTCCCCTTTCATAACTACAAATACAGGTGTCCCAAAAAGTTCAATACTGGGACCTCTCTTGTTCAGCATATTTGTCAATAACTTTCATTCCTCTCTCATCCACAGCACTGTCATCCAATATGCAGATGACTCAACTATCATCTGTTCTGCTAAATCTGCCCCTGCACTACAGCGTCTCACCCAAGATGCATTTACTTCTTCCAAAACCTGGATGTCCCAGAACCATCTCACTCTCAATCCCAATAAAACAAAACTTTTAATATTTACCCCCACAAAATCCAGCCCTGTTGACAAGTCACTACTCTCTGTATGCTGCAAAAATGACACAATTATTGATGTTATCTCCAGCACCAAATTGCTCGGTGTTATCCTTGATGACAAATTAAACTTCAAACTTTACATCTACAGTAACATAAAAAAAATCAAAAACTAGGCACCCTGTAATGGCACAAATATTTTCTTAGTCTCTCCACCAAAAAGGCTCTGGCCTCACCCTTCTTGCTACCAACACTTCTATATGGTGGTCCCATCCTCACCAATCTACAGTCCTCCTTGAGAACAAAACTAGACTCTTGCTACAACAAAGTCGCAAAATTTGCTACAAATGCAAAATTTTCTACCCATCACTGTTCATCTCTGCATCAACTAAATTGGTTAGAAGCCACACACCATCTCACATTTTTATAATTAACTACAGCTCGTAAGCTCATCTACCACCTAAAACTTACCCATCCTTCTCCTCCATACTGACCATGTATCATCATAACTGACACTTTAGGTCCGAAAACATAATGTTACTATCCATAGAGAAACCTATGCTCTCAGCCAGTCAAATGTTCTATCCCTATACTCTTTCTAAGGCATGGAAAATGCTCCCCCCATTCACTCAGAACTATCAGCAATTCAGCCTTCTTTAAAAAAATCCCTCAAACTACATCTCTCCTTGCAATGGTTATGCTCCTGTTCCCCAACACAGAACCCCAACTCCTGACCTCTCTCCCTGGCACTATACCTCTATCACTTCCTTCCCTTTGCCTACTTACTGCTTTCTGTTATACCTCTATTACTTCCTTCCCTCTGCCTACTTACTGCTTCCCTGTCACTTTAGTCTGTCCTTTCCCTTCTTTTGCCCTTCTATCTCCTACTATTCCTACACTGTACTTAACTGCTCGCAGCTAGGAACTTGCAGATATATTACATTCATGTGGTATTTCAATACAACCTATGAACCTTGTAGATACATTTCACTCATGTGTCATTTGAATATATACAATTTATTACTTCTATGACTGTAATCTTTTCACTGCTATTTTATTATCAGGTTCATTCAATGTAAAAGTACTGCTCGATTTTATTTTGTTTTTTTTCCTCTGTTATGTGTATTAATATTTTCTTTATGTGCATTAATATTTTCTTTGCATGTAATTGTGTTGAGCTTTTCTCCCTGGGCCTCCACTGAAAATGGTGTCTTTCCAGGCCCAGTGGACTTTCCCTGGTTAACAAATGCAATAAATAATAAAATAAATAAATAAATAACTGTAGGCACAATCTTCAGGCTGCATTATAAGACAGACATAATAATTTAATCTAGAACAATGTCAGATAAATTCATAATCATATTATTATTAGAAACATGTTCAAAACAACTTTCCCCCTTAAATTCATAAATTAATCAATACCATTAAGTCTATTTATTATGTTGATGAACATGTCCTCTGTTGTTACTCAACCCACAATGTTCATTGGACATCCTATGTTGAGATCAGTCCTGATTTGCAGAACACTTGCCCGTTTGAAATTAATTGAACAAATACTGTGGTTGCTGAGTTGGAGGTAAAGTGGGAGAGGAATTATCCTCACTATCCCAATATGTGGAACCTCCTGTTGCTTCTGATGGAGCTTGTGAAGTTGCACTTCATCTCTGGTCTACTTCCTGTTCACTGAAACATACTTCCCACTGTCATTTGCTGTGTTTCGATCTCCATAGAAATGCTTTACCATTATTATAGTCTTTAATGCCTTACCGTAATTTAAATTTTTCTTTTGCATCAAGTCTTTTTCAAAACTAGATAATCTTTCATTAATTTCTCCCAATTGGGACTCTAACTGGGAGGTAATTAATTGAATATTTGAGTCAACTGAGTCTGACAGACCGCAGAAATGTCCTCTTTTAATCTACGCTGTTTAAGCAAATCTGCTTCAATAAGAATGTTCACCCATCCTATCACACAATGATGTGGTGCGGCTGTCCATCTATCTTGAAATTTTTTATCATTTTCATTGACTGATCAAAAGGAGTGGATGGATTTTTGAAGGATCTTAAGCCCCTTGATGTTATATCTAGCTCCACATATCTTTGCAAGCTTAGCATATTTAAATATACATTTGTCTCTTTTATCATTAACTTATCCAGTTTCTCAATTAGTTCAAGTACATCTGTAGAAAAGAAATTGGTGGCGCACTTACCACTGATGAAAGGGATTAATAATTCTTTTATTCCAATCTTCCTTCAAATACTTTCCCAAAATTTGAGTAGCCCTTCCTCAACAACAGAATTATTACTACGATGTTGCAAGCATTCTCCTGAGGAAATAAGGTAGTTTTCCATGCTTCTTTGTGTGTTGGCCCACTCTCCTCATGAAAGATCCTGGGTAAATTAACAGAAGAATCACTGGCTATATAATCCTCAAATAAAAAAACACAATTGAAAAAACTGTAGTGGAAACAACAAAAGACCAATGAACCAACAGAGTAAAATTTATGGACAAGAACTCTAGCGCTTCGGCAAACAACTGCCTTCAAGGAGTATAATCATTCAAATAACCCACCATTTTATATACCATTACTCAAGAGCACATCCCATCAAACAATTAAATAATTAAATAATCAAACAATTAAATTAATATCCTCAGTTGCATTCAACATTAAAACCCATGGGGCCAATGTGTCATATTTCAAAATAAAAATAGCTTCTTTATAGAGCAACCTTTTTTTAAATCCATACGAAAATATGGAAGTATTTGTTGAATATAGTTCCTTTTAAGACCTCAGGATTACTGCCATGACATAACTTGACTTGCATAGCTAAAGGACTATTTTCCTTCATATTTTTTATATTTCTTACATGTTTCTGCAATCTGATTTTAAAAGACATTTTACTTCTCCCTATACAAAGTAGGTTGCAGGGACATTTTAAGGTATATATATAGTGCCTTCTGTATAACAAAAATATTTACAATTTGGATACAAAGGAACACCATTAATTGTACCACAACTAGTCACAATATGCTTACAAAAAGAACAATTTTCAAATCAAAGTACCTCTTATTGATACATCATTATACAGATTATCCCCGGGTTTTATAAACTTACTGTATACAATAATATTACAAATACTTATACCTCTTCTATATGAAAATATAGGGGTAGTACATAAACTACTGACAAATTCCCTAAATCTAAGTAGAAAGCCCCAAAATATTTTACAATATTCACAATCTGGCTAGTGAAAACATCAAAAGTAGTTACTACATGGACCATCCTACCTTCATAACCCACCCCACTCCTATTATAGCTACCCAGCCCTTCTACAACAGTATTACAAGTATGAGATTTTGATTTCTCTAAGGCCTTAACAATAATCTTTTTCTCGTAACCTCTATCCAAAAACATATTTACTATTCTATTAATTTTCTCCTCTAATGCATTAACAACACTACATAACCAATAAACACATAGCAATTTGCCACTAATAAATGAACCTGCAAAAAAATGATTAACATTTTCAAACTTGTGATGAACTCTAGTCTTAATTCCACTTGCAGTTGAACATCCAAGGACACTACCAAACTGCCAAAAGAAAGTCCATCAAGCTTAAGATGGAATCTGTTGTTATCCAAATAATCTACAAAAGACTGAATTAGCTCAAAACCTCCCTTACATATAAAGATCAGGTCATCTATAAATCTATAGTATTTCACTACAAAGTTCTTAAAAAAGGAATGCCTGTATAGGTATTCTGCTTCAAATAAACCCATTAATAGATTGGTGTAATCAGTTCATTAATTATTTAATTGTTTGCTGAGATGTACTCTTGGATAATGGTATATAAAATGGAGGGTTATTTGAATGATTATACTCCTTGAAGGCAGTTGTTTGCTGAAGCACTAGAGTTCTTTTCAGTAAGTTTTACTCTGTTGGCTCAATGTTAGTTTTTTTAAACTCCTCCAAGGAAAACAGCACTGATAAAGCCAAAAACTGTGCCAAGCAAACATGGTAACAGAAACTCCCTGGTACTCTGTTCCTGGTTTGGTGAAATAACACTAATATAAATAATTTAGATTTGAATGTTTTGTGGTAGCACATAAATAGCGCTTAGCTGGTAAATAATTCTGAACAAAACCAAAAATAATGGGGGGATACATTCAGGAATAATTTTTAAATATTACTTTAATTCACCTAAAAAGTTAATATAACAACATGTTTTGCATCAATATGAATTTTTAGACAAAAAGAAGTATCCAACTCTAATGAGTGATATTATTGACTTACTGTAATCATGGGAGATTTACCAAAAATATTATGAGGGACAGGACAAACACTTAAAGCAATCTCAGTACCATTCTGCAGAAATAAGGATAGCTGAGAGGTACGGACACTCATAGTGGAATGTTTGGTCACAAAATCCTTTCAAAGAGTTTAAAACGTTTTTGAAGTGCAGAATTTTAAATGCTGCAGTTATAATTCTCTCATTGTTATTATAACTCTGAAGAAGTCTTAGAAGAAGAATTTAAGAATTTGTAGTTTTAATGACTTGAGATCATTAAAAGTACATATCATTACATTCTTAAGCTGAGGTACCTTCATTTTCATATAGTTTAGAATGATTTGACATTACCATAATACCAATTGTTCCAACAAACAAAAGAATTAAAAAAATGCATCCATAGTCAACTTTCCATCTTCAAAATATGTAACAGTATCCTACCTTTCATAGAACGGAACAATTGGGCAAAATGTGGAAGCTTTAATAAGAGCAAGGAATAGAGCTCATGGCATGGATAAAATGTTACATTATACTTTTTTTACCACAAACCCACTTCTTCATCCTTTAGTGACTCACAGAAGAAACAACTCAAGCTGTAAAAGTCCAAGGACCTAGAGCAACAGGACAAGCTCCCCCCCCCCAAAACACACACACACACACACACACGCACGCACGCACGCACACACACACACACACACACAGAATCAACTCCAATGAGCATCAAGCAATACAGGTAAGAATAGAATTGCAATATCATTAATAATATGCTGTTCATAACACCAAAAACAAAATAATTAAATAAGCTGCAGTCATACTCAGCCTTCCACTTTCAAAATGCTGAACACTACAGTATCTGGCATGGCACAGTGTGCACCAAATGGGTAAAAAGTAAGACATTTCCTAACAACTAGGAAGGACACACACCATGGTTAAATTCTGAGGACTTTGTACATATGAAAAAGTTTTTTCATTTCCCTAGTCTCTCTTTAATTGCCAAGAAAGCAACTTGGTTTTCCTTTTAAACCCTTTATAAGACAACAGATTTATTATATATAAGTTGTAATATATTGTGTTTTACCACACATTCACATTAGAAACTTTTTTAAACAAGAAACATCTTTAATAAATTATCATATATGACATACACAATCATACATTTATATAAATGAAAACAAGCCATATTGACATACTCTTAGTTGCAAACATTATATAACACAAACCATGTTGACATAATTGTAGTTGTAAGCTCATTCAAATCCTGCCTTCTTTTAAACCCTGTTCCTCCTCTGCATGTATTGTTTCCACAATTCCCATTTGTTCTATGTTATTTACTCCTACCCTTTTCTAAAGATCCCAGCTGCAGACATTTTACCTCCTTTACTATATTCTCTACTTCTAGTAAAGTTGGTTTAGACTTTGATTTCCATTTTATAGCAATTGCTTTTTTTGGCAGCCACCATAATTAGACTCAGCAAAGCCTTGCTAACATCTAGGCAATTCCAATTCTGTATCATAACTCAAAAAAATGATTTCCTTAGTTATTAGTTACACCAGTTTGTGAACCCAGTATCTCTAACAGAGCAGTCTGCAGAGAATCTTTAAAGTCTGGCAACTCTTTACATTCCCAGAAAATATGTTCCCAGTTATATATTTCTTCTCCATCATGCCCCCAACATTTGCTGTCTACTTGAGGAAAAATTCTTTGGAGTCTACTTGGGGTATAAAAATATCTATGTAAACACTTCCAAGCAAAGATCCTAAAACTTCTAGACTTTATTTGGATAGTGGGGAAGCATACATATATCTCCCAATTGTTTCATTATGAATTGCTTATCTGATCTCTCTTCCTAATCAATCCTTTCTAACCTCCTCTGATTGATTCTTATAGTTATCATGCAATATTTTGTACGCTCTACTAATCATTCTCTTTTTAACAGCAGCTTCTGTTCTACTTTCTACTAAAAACTCTACCAGGGCTGGTCTTTCACATAGGATCCCCCTATTTATTTATCTTTGCTTATACTCTGATATCAATCCTTGGTAGAGAATGTAATCTCTGTCCTAGAGTCCAAATAAATTATTGGCCTCTTCCCATTCTATTACCTTTCCCTCTCTAATTATTTGTTCACAATATCTTGGTTATTTTATCAGTTTTCTCCAATAAATTTCAGCCCCCTTTTGCCTATTGTCTGTACCGCTAATTGCAGTCATCCCTGTCAGCAGAATCTCCTTTCTCCATTCCTCTGTTGGCTTAGTTCTTCTTAGAATACTTTCTGCTATTTTTTAAATATAATATTCTGCATGGTTATCGTTATTCTAGTCTCTGCTTGTATTTAATCATCAACACTTTCTACTTTGATGTATAGGAGCCTTAACTGTGTAGCTCTGAAATACCCCTTCAAATTGAATAATCCCTAACAACATTGTTCAACTGAATGAATAAGCTTATCCCACTTGACTCTTGCCATCTTCCCCTCCCATATAAAATCTTTCAGCTCTTTATTAATTGCTATCCACAACTTCTCCTGTGGCTGAGAAAATATGCCTGACCAGTGTATAAAACTAGTGGGACTAGGAACATTTTAACTGCTACTAACATTCACATTAGAGACTTGAGAGTATATTGAAAAAAGTCCAGAACTCTGCACCCTACACACAAAAAACAAGCAAATTATTCTCATATTATCTCTTAGAATCTCTAGTCACAAATTATCAGAGACAAACTTCATTCTGTCTACTACATTGATAATACTTTGCTCTTTAAACCACACACATGCGGGCGTGCACACATAAACACCAGTTACAGCCACTTGTATGACTGTAAACTCTGGATATTTTTCTTTGATCAAATGAATGAGTAAATTCATAAATACTGGCCCAGAAATGTACCTCACTTCACCAATAACAGAACCATACAATGCATCTACCCTGTCCTAACTTAAGATTAAGGAGCAAGGAATAAAATCAGCAACAGCTTTTAAATATTTCTCTGGAACACCTAGAAAGTTGATGCAATAACAAGATTTGCATTGTCAAGCACTTTCTGAAAGATACAATATCTGAAACTCCATATCTGTCATTAGTAAGTGACCACAATCTGCAACAATTTGCCTGAAGTCACAAACTTTAAAAAGATCAAACAAAAATATCGACCAAGTTCTTTGCTCAGGAATTCTGGAGACAGCCAAAAATAATGAGGAATAAAAGTGACAAATTATAAATATTGCTTTTTTGTATTTGTTAAACAGGAAAACCCAATAGGCAAGGTGTTCTTTAGCGATGATGACCTGGGAGCACTGTTTGGTTAAGTGACTTGATCAAAGTCACAGAGTAAGTAAATGGAAGTGAAAGGATTCAAACCATGTATCTTTGCTTATAGGAAGCAGTTCATTAACATAAGTGACAGACAATTCCAAATCACTCAAAATGCTAATAGAAAAATAAGTGTTGCTTGGTCAACGACAAAAACTATGAAACTGTAATGACTGGCATTATTGACTGCTGTAGCCCAACAGTGCATTTCACAGCCTTGCACCTGCAAAAAACAAGTTAAACTGAAATTTTAGTCATAGTTTACATTTTAACATTAAACTCTTAGATTTCATGGATCTAGGATTCACAAATAACACACACACACACACACACACACACACACACACACACACACACACACACAAACATGTGACCATTAATTTCAGTCCCTTGAACAACTGCTTACATTCTGAAGTTTGCTTGCAGGCAAATGAACAAACAAAACCATAAATCATGGCAAAGAGGTGTATTTTAGATCACTACTATGAGAATCATAAAGTGGATCCCTCTGCATATGTCCAAGCCCTTGCAACCTCTTACCTCAATACTCAGAGATAAAGTCCCATCAGTCCAAAATAATTTTAAGCATTTTCTGAAGAATACAGAGTCCAATTTGCCAGGATGGCAAAAATATTCTAAGGAACAAACCAAAGTAATTATCAATTTCTTTGTTCAAGAATGCTGGATAAGGTTGACCCAGAACTACTGTCTGAGTGACTTTGCTCACAATCACACTGTAGGCAAATCTTTTCAACATAAGAAGAACATGGACACATCAAAGGGACAGGTCTGTATCACGGAGAATACCAGTTCATTTGGAATTTTCGTCCTGTTCACATAAATCAAACCACTTCTCTTACACTGTTTAAATGTAATCTGGATGAATCTTGTTTCTGGATTATTTCTATTTAAAATATTGGGGCTAAGAACTTCATGGAAGTGTATCTAAAATTCCTCATGTATCAATAACCTTGTAAGTACTGTTGAAGGTTGAAATATTCAGACCTTTGCTTTTGACTATATGAAGTAATTCATTTACAACTCAAAGCGTTATGTGCTAAACAACTCTAATTAACTTGAAAGGTTATCAGAACTATAACAGATGTTTCATGGACATTGGCAATGCATTTTCTAAACAATGAAAATGCTAATGACTGATTTACTAACAAAGATAGGGAAACATGGCAATTGGTGTGGAGATTTAAGGCTCCCAGCTCTTAGTGAGGTGCCTCAAAGGTACAGGGTTTGATTCGTCTCACCTCTAACTGTATGACTTTGTGCAAGTTACTTAACCAGAAATATCGAACTAAAGTATGTCACACACACTGCTTAAAAAGACATCTGACAATTTTGAAATTGGCCACACTGTGGGTAGATGTAAAGAATGTACTTGCAGAAAGAATTAGCTGTGCTTTCGTAAAAAAGCAAGTCAAGCATGCTCAGCTGGCTGAGAGTTATTTTAGTATTCCACAGACTGAGTTTCTCAGGGTGCATACATATTTACAGGAGGACACATGCATTCTTGTGCCCTCAGCACTACTCTTGTCCAACTTTCTCACCAATCTCACTTGTCCGGCAGTAAAGGATGGTCACATTTGATGCTCTAGAGCCTTACTGGGAATATAGTCAAATTATATCCCCTATTTATTTTTTCAGTTACTAGAGTGCCAGATCAAATTTCTATCCTTGAAGGATAACCATATGTGTGGCTTCACCAAAATGAGCTCATCATGATAAGGTGGAAGATGTAACCTGAATGCTGCAAATGTATTTCTGCCCCTGCAGACTAGTGAATATTGATACTGCCAGCAATACAATGATGCATGGAAAAGTGGAGACATCTTATTAAGTGCATTAAGAACTTGGAAGATGTCAGTTAATCTTCAGGGTGTAATGGGTTGAGGACAAAGAAGGTTTTTTTTTTAATTAACTCAGTCAGCTGTTGATCCACGTGAGGCAGACAATTGATGGAAATTACAACAAAGAATATATGCATATATTTGTCAAAGTGGTCATCCACCTCATATCACTTAACAGCAATGCTCTGGCAAGGATAGAGGGAAGAATGATCTTTTTTAACTATAAAATGAATGAATGTTAATAGCACCTCTGTTGTTGGCATTGTGTGGGTAAACATAGACTTGAAAAGTGTTATGCAAGCAATAGGTATTATTACTGCTTCAGTCATATAGCTACCATTAATATCATATATTTACCATCAATGTTATTATGTAAGCATTCTTTAATTTTAATATTTAAGGGTCAGTTAGTCCTGCCAGTATAAAAGCTCTTAAAGCTTCTCAGTGAGAGATAAGCAAAAACTTATTAATGAATAAAACCAGCTTGGATGTATACTGAGTAATCTTGCTGTTACTCTGGGGCACATGATTCTACAACAGCTCAACAGCCTACAACTTCACAGGGCTGTGGGGATGTTTCATTATCTAATTTCATAGAAGAAATAGAAGCATTCGTAGATATAACATGAGTAGCAAAAATTGAGCTTGTTTTCTCTTTTGAACACACCACAGAATGCTAGCCAAATGTCAGCAATAGTATTACATGCACTCCATAGGAAATCCCTTTCAAATAGTGTTATAGGTTCATAGGATCTCACAAAGCTTATTGTCAAAAAGATCAGGATGAATCTCTGCCACATCACCCTATACTGGTAGTAGGTTAATCATGTTCCCTCATTAATTACATGTTCCCCACATATCCCAGGTGAAAATTTGTGATCATCCAGATTGTTTTTAAAGGTTGTTAGGGAAGTACTCTGTTTAATGTATAAAGTCAGCCTACTCCAGAAATGGGAATATGTTGGTTTAGGTACCTGTCATGTCATGGCACTGTTGATGTGATAATATAGTCTATAGTATGGGTCCTTAAAAAGAAAGCAGGGCCATTCATAGCATGTAAAACTATGTAGAGATCACCTATTGGGGGCCTGTGTAACACTTAGTCATCTGAGTAACTAGTGGTACTAAGACCTGAGATCTTTTTCATGAAGAAATGCTGACATCTCCTGAGCTGAGTTAGGTGTTTAATGAAGTGCAATTCAAGAGTGGTACTTTATTCAATGATGGACCTAATAAAGTTAAAATTAGGTATGCTTAGCCAGGTACAAATCAAAAGGAGTATTATGTTCAATAATGGATCCAATGATGGAGGAGTAGAGTACGACTATAACTTCTTTGGGCTGTAGTAGATACCACAAAGGATATGTTACACAAGCTAGAAGAATCTTCTAACCCTCACAGGGCCTCTGATGATTCTGTCAGATATAAGTGGAATGCCATCTGTATAATAAGTGCTGTTGATGATACAGCTGCACCACATATTTTTGGCATTTATGATAACTCATGATTAACACACAAGCATTTATTTGGTCTATCCCTCGATGGAGAATTTAAGTATCAGAATGAGATTTGATAAACACACCAGTTTGCAGTTTAAAGCATACATCATTAGCTATAGTCCACTAAGATTAGCTTTCATGCCAGAGAAGTAAATACCGAAAAGGACAGTCCTAAGAAGAAAGCTCAAAGGAACATCATTAGGGATGCTATTCGCGTCAGAGGAAACACCTCCAGACTTGCAGGATGGGTTCTTTAAAATAGCCATTTACCTATCTAGCAAACCATATATGGGGTCAATGCTGAGTTGGGAGAACTTCTCAATAATTCCAGCATGAGGGATAGTACTGAAGGTCTTGAAAAGATCCAGGTAGTTAATGTGAACTGTATGCCACTTATTCATGATCTTAGTATTCCTTTCAAAGCACTCAGACAGACTGTGCAGGTATGATCTGTCTTTCACAAAGCCACAAACTGGTGTGTATCCATGGATATAATGTCACCTGTATTGTTGCTTATTAGTTCATTTTTAATAAGTTCTTTAGCCTTGCAAATAATATAAGATCAGCAGAGGGACCACCGTTACACCAGGGCACTATAGCAGTTGTTCTTCATACCTTGGAGATGTAACCAGTGTGGAGACTCAGGATAAAGAGTTGTAGATGGTTTATAATTCTCAGATGACATCCAGGGATATTGTCAGGATCTATGAAACCAGTATTTGTAATTTCAGAAAGTGACAAAAAGGCTTAGTACAAATTGATATAGGGGGATCAAAACAAGTTACAGGTAAGCAAATGTACATATAGTATTGAGATTAATCTTCTACTTGTAAAAAGTGAAGCTCTAGAATTTGTAATATGCTTTCAAACCAGATCCCCAAATGGCTACAATCTCTAGACTTGCCTACACAGCAAATAAGAGGATACACAGAGAAGTAGCTCAACCCCATCTGATATTCAGTCAAATTCTGTAATCCTTTTTCATATAATTTCATTTACATAGGAAAAAGACCTACACAGAAAACTAAAATTACAAACTCAGATCATTATAAAGAAGTCAGCAGTAACCCGATTGTCAGTGTCTAGGAAAAAATTGGCTCTAAAACACTGAGACAAAAATGTCTTTTATTAAAACATGTTGTTAAGGTTTTGTAGTTAATATCTTTTACTACTTCAGAACAGCACTGCCAAATGGCCTACCAATGTTTGGTAGACAGATTTCCTGTTAAAGAGCTGTAATTGTAAAAGTAAGTGTCATGCTGAGTTTCACTGAAATGTGTTGTATTGCACAAGCTAGTGGAGTGCCATCAGTTTTTGCCCTTTTCTCCCCTGTGGTATAACTGCGGAGTTGGCCTGTATAATTAAGGAGGATATTGGGGGCATAGTAGCCCAGTAGGGTACAGGTGGTTGCCCCCTAAAAAAAAATAATGATTTTAGGTTTTTCAACTCAGCATTTTCAGTATCTATGTTTCAGTAAGTCAAAAAACTGCTTCAATCACTCACAAGTAAACCCTGTCAAACACCACCTAAATAAAGGTCTAGTCATCATGATTTTTACATGATACATATTTAATAGACAAGTAAACTACCTTTCCTACAGATATATGGGATACATTGAGGTTTAATACGTGATAAATGAGCATCTTGTACTCCATGTTAGGGGATGTTTTATGATGAATAGGGAAGACACACATCAGCCAACACATTCTCTAAGCTTACGATGCAAGATACTTCAATTGACTCTCAAATAAAACCCTGTATATTATATCTGTCCATTTATTTCTGTATTGTGTTTAGTTTCACAGCTTTTCATCCATTTGAGTGAAATATGGCAACTGTGTAAGATGTCTACTTCATAGCTCTTTACATCAAATACATACCTTTTTATGAACTGGTTATCCTGTGAATAATTTAGTTGTGAAATAAGATTTGCTCTTCTTTTAATATTCATGATGATTTTTTGGAATTGTCTTAGTAATATGGAGATGATTATATTATGACATTTTAGGTTTATATTTCATTTAGTTATTTTGTTAGTTTAACAGAATGTGTGTGTATTTTTTAGACTCAGGTTCATTTTGCTAGTAATGCCATTTTTCAGTTGTCTGTGATTGTGATTGTGATTATTTATGTGGACTTTGTGTATCCAATTTAAAAGGAAAACAGTGAACAAACAATATTTACAATGTATTTCAAAGCAACAATCAACAAGCATTATTTACAAAGCATATCAGACAAATTAATGAAATATATGTTTTCAATACAATGTGAGTAGAATCCAAACTTGTATAATATTCATAATGGACAGAGTTACAACTGCATACGTCAAACTGTAGGTGTGGTAGAGCTGCATCGTTTATTAGTTGCCATGGTTTATGTTATCCTTTATCACTGTGTGGGCTAAACAATGCTCCTCACAGAAAATGTTGGCTAAAGTGGGCCCCCCACAGATTATGTCAGGTAAAGAGGGCTCCCACAGAGTATGTAGGCTAAAAAGGGGCCCCACAGAATATGTCAGCTGAAGAGGGCTCCCCACAGAGTATGTGGTCTAAAGAAGGCTATCCACAGAATATGTCAGCTAAAGAGAGCTCCCACAGAGTATGCCATGAAACACCAGTTTGTTCTTGCCCCACAGTTTGGGGCAACATTTACACAGCATTTTTCAGAATGTAGCATAACAAAAGGAACACTTAAGAAGGAGTATGTTTGCCCTAATTTGTATACACTGTCTATGTAGCCATGCAATTTTTCTTTTAAAATTGCAGCAGTATTTTTAGTTCAGGATAGCACCTTGCCTGATTGTAAATTACCTAGAGTCAGGTTCATTGTTTAGCTTGGTAACTTCTTGATTCAAATACAGATATGGAGCATTTAGAAACCTTTGTACCAAAATGTTGCTACCTAAGTTATGAATTTACATTTAATTTGGTAAACCTTTTCTTATTATAAAACTTAAACATTTGTATGACATCTGTTACACATTTGTACAACAGAACATTATATGGCCAATGTATTGCAAATGCTGATAACCAAAACTGCAGTAGACATGATCTTTACTTACTGCTTCAGACACTTCAATGCTGCACTCACAAGCATGTGCATAGGAGAGAAAAGAAACAAGTATAAGCATTCACAGCCGACATGTTTCATAATACTCACATCAAATTCAGCTGTGTGAAACACTGGTTGAAGTAAACATGAATTTCAAAAATCAGCTAATACAAATCATGCAAAACATGCAAAGCTCAACAGGTTGAAAAATGTATTTTGGATGTTAGGTAACTGAAGTACAACTCAAAGATATGTACAGATTAATATATACAGAGAAAATCTGCAAACATTTTTCCAAGCACTTCATTATATCTTACTGCTTTTTGGCATTATTGTTTCTGAATCAGTATTGATAAACCCTAGATGTTGTATTGATAAGCCAATTAGCAATACTTTTATTGCATTTCATTCACTGCAGAGTAGTGCAGAATATTATGGTCAATTGCAATTTCTGATATTTTCAATAGCACATCATAAATTTTGTTAATCATGTGTATTCTTACCCCTTCATAAAGCTTCTCAGGGGTTCCTCCAGGTCCTCAGGATAGTAATTCTGGGGCCCTAGTGGGTTCAGAACAGTGACATGGTGAGCCATTCAGTACTGTGTCCTGTTAGGAGATACTACCACATAACATTCTGGTGATTTAATCATGGTATGAAATTATATAAAATTAACTTATTTAACCATCCTCTTTTACAAAAGATGTGGTTATGTCACCAAACCTAGGGTATAAACCTGTCCTATTATTTTTCATGAAATATTTCTGGACATCTATTGCTTTTTATTTCTTTTTTTTTGTAAAGGAGCTTAACAGACTGGTTCCTCAGGGTATGTTTTCCAATGTTTTCCATTGTTAATCAACTTCGACATAAGTTTTGAATCATCTCTCTAACCAATTGCTGAGTGGTAGCCAGTCAACTGAATATTTCCATTTTATTCATGAGATGATTCTTCAAAAGTCATTTGTTTAGCATCTTACTCCTGGCAACCTGGATGACCACTCCAATGGTTAGCTGCATGTGTTCCCATCACCATATCTCATATTGGTATTGTTCATTAAAGGCATAGTCCATGAAAGAGTTTGGATGATTTTTTTATTTCTTTTTTCTGAAGACTATGCCCAGCACTTGCTGGCCTTCCACAAAAATTATTGGCCTCTCTTTCACGCATTGAAATTATGAGTTGTATGTACATTGTTAATGCCATTCTACAGCATAAATTTCATTAAAGAACAGAACATCTAGTTAAGTTCTGTCAGCTGCATACATAGCATTCCTGTAAGTTAAGAGAAAATGCCTGCTTTGAATTGTAAGGGTTTACTATTAGGGCTCATAGGTATAATAGTCATCTTAAATGTCAGTACAAACCTTAAAATCATTTCATTTCTGATTATTTTATAAATAGTAAGTGGCAGTTACAATCTGGCTCCCGAAATGCTTAAATTCCATTCATGTATTCCACTCATTTATTCTGGCAGGTTCAAAACTTGCGTTTCTGACCAACAATTCTCTGTCAATTTCATTTAAGCAACCTCTTCATTAATCCCACTGTAGAAAGGGGTCTGTCAAGGGTATATTCTGGCACCTCTCCACTTTTCTAGCTACATTAAAAAAAACGTCCTTTTGACTTACCCCATCTTCCTCTCCTGGTTTATGCTGATGATATGGTCCTATTCTGCTTTAACCATTCTGTCTCTTCTCATAAACTCAAACTTCAGGCTAATTTTCATGCTCTTATTCAATTACTTAATGATAAACAATTACTACTAAACTTCATTAAAACAAAACAATGATTGTTGGCATTAGGTAAAAGCTCACTTCTATCAGCAGGCCTCTAACATTCCTCAATCATCTTAATAAGACTATTGAAAATGGCAATTCACTCAAATACCTAGGGATATGATTTGACACCTTCCTACATTTTCAACTCTACCTGGACTACACACACAAAAATAAACTGCCTCCTTTTCCAGACTAATAGCATCTCCCCATGTCTATCCATACCTTGTAGAAATGCCATAAGTAAAGGTATCTTACTTGTTCATTTAGAATTCTGTGTCCTGCTAATTGTTGCAGCTTCTAAACTGAATGTATCCAACATTCAGTCCATTTCAAATGCCATTTGCAAATTTATCACTCTCTCTCCAAGAAATGAACACCAGTGTAAAACCACTGAAAAAGCTACTTGGCTACCTGTGAAACAACATGCAAATTTTCTACTTGCCTCTCAACTATTTAAACTTAGTAAGAATGACACCTTCCTTCCAGTAGCTTCCAGACTATTTAGACGTACTAATACACAACCTTAGACATCTTAACTACTCATGTCCTCTCCTCCCATCCTCACAAACTAGGTTTCACTGCACTGACCATGGTTTCGCAGCCATTGGTCCCAAACTGGATGAATTTCTCCCTTCTTTTCTTACAACTGCTATCTCTCTGGTCATGTAACTTAATCTCTTCAATCTCTTCTTCCCTCTACATACCTTCCTCTGGATCTACATTTGATTGTGATTCTTCCAACATTTTAACTCCAATTTCCACTTTATATATAATGCATGTATATATTGTGCTTTTTCATTCACTGTGTATATAGTGTCATTTATTAATCGCCTTTTTTTTTCTAAAGCCAGCTAGGATATTTACTTTGTATACAATATATGCATATGTTGCATTTTGTCCTTTACTCTTCATACAATGTCATGTAACTATTGTGTTTTCCCTTGGCAGGGATTGAAATAGGTCCAGTGGAATAAGTGCTCTAGCCCAACAAACAAATTCAAAATAAAATAAAAATAAATGTGAAAAAAAGTTTCTCATTCAAGTCATTTCTTGCATGCATTATCCTTAATAGTGATAATACTTTTACGGCTATCATTGTTTTCTTGCAGGTAACCTCAGGCTATTCTGAATATAAATCTGCTATATTTAGAAACTCCAAGTCCATAAAAAAACTCTCAGAGTCAATATGGACCTGTCACCCTGATGCCAATAAAAATTTCCAAGGATTAGGGTATTCTAGTAGCATATTTTGAACTTTTTTATATTTAGTACAACTTTCGGAATAAACTTTCATCTGCTTTATTAATGACAGACCACTACATGAAGCATCTGTGGGAGGGGGGGGTAGACATACACACTTCAGTTTTATCATCCTTAGCTGTCTTCCATGTATAGTATTTAGCAGTCTGCAACATAATATGGCTGAAAGTACCACTTTAGAGGCAGATAACAATTCTTCATCTAAAGGCCACTGCTCTTATTTTTCCAGTAAATGTGGGACATACCAAGCTATCATTGCAAAGCTATCCTTTATTATGTCAATGAATAACAGTTGCATAGAGGCAGCTGTACCCACCATAAAAAACAAGCCACCTTGATGGAATCACAACATCAATAGCCTGTATAACAGAAGGAAGAAAATCATGGCAAAAACTAGGGGGTGCAACACCTAGCAGGATAAAAGCACTCTCGTTAAACAAAACAAACAACGCAGAGGACAAATAAAATCTACCAAAGCCAAATCTGAGGTAAATTTGGCTGCCCAGGCCAAAAACAACCACAAGGCATCATTTAGCTATGTCTGCAACCTCAAAAGCAATACACAACTGTGTGCAGAGCTCATTGTAAATGGAGCCACCTATACTGAGCCCAAACATAGTGAAAGTTTCAAAACATGAGGCAAATAATTCTAAGATGACTTCCCTGCTTAGTTTAGCAGAAGCATATCAGTGTCAAGTGGGAATGGAAATCAAACCAGAAGGAGATAAAAATCAGGCAACAACTGAATGTGCCAAAAATCAAAAGAAAGTATATAAGGTGAAGGATCAGACGATGAGGCAAGAAATGTAGAAAATGCATAAATTTAGTTGCAAGTATAGAAAACTCCTGGGACAACCTCATGTTGATCAGGATCAAATGCAGGAATGGTTAATGAGAGGTGAATTTAAACCAAAAGATGAAAGGTTAATATTGGCAGTCCAAGATAGTGGAATACATACATGTTGGTTTACAGAGTCCATTAAACATGTGGGAGAAACAGACAAATGTAGGTTTTACAAAACAGAATTGGAAACAGTCGCACATCTTGTTGCTGGCTGTGATATACTAATGGCAGAAGGACTGTATACTGAAAGGCATAGTAATGTGGCAAGACTGCTGCTTTGGGAATTGTGGAAACATTATAATATTGAAGCAGGTGAAAAACACTGGAGACATGAGCCAGAAAACATTATAGAAAATGATGAAGTTTATATCACATGGGATAACCCATTACCAAAAGTTCAAAGAATAGATGTGAGAAAATCAGATATAGTAGTCCATGAAAAGAAGATAAAAGTTGCATTGATCATTGAAACTGGTATACTCAATGACTATAGTGTCTTACATATAGAGAGACAGAAAGTCATAAATAACAAGATTTTACAGGCAGAAATGAGGGCAATGTGGAAGAAGGATACCTAGACAATTTCAACAGTAGTAGGAGCAACGGGCCTTATTCAAAATAATTTACAGTCATACTTAGATATTTTACCAGTGTATGAAACTCTATGCAAATTGCAGAAGGAGTCATTACTGGGCACATTGTGGGTGTTGTGAAGAGCACTTTTGGCTAACATCAAAGATTGAAATAATACAAATGTCATGAACTTTAGTAATACTTGACTTAGGAATGGGGACCATTCTGCCATGGAGTTGGAAACCCAAAAGACTTAAAGAAATTAAAAAAAAAAGCCAGAAGATATAGCAGAGCTACTGGCCAACAAATTCAGCTCCAACTTTACCCCTCTCTCCCGCTCAACCTTCCTTCAGGAAATACCATCAAATATAACTCCCTGTGCTATCACTAGGGAACAGGTCCTTAATGTACTCTCTAAGGCCAGAAACACTGCATCAAAGGGCCCAGACGATATCCCAGGATGCCTGCTAAATAGCATGAAAAATGATCTATCAGGGCATCTGGAATTGCTATCTAACCGTAGAATCCAAACAGGCTTCATGCCTCATGAATGGAGAACAGCAAAAGTCATAACTCTGCACAAAGGATGGCCATCTACAGACCCTAGAAACTACAGAGATTGCAAATTAGGAACTGTCATTGTATCTCCCACTGACGCAAATTTTCTTCAGGAAGGGCTGATGCAGACAAACAACTGGTCCCAGAGCCATGGACTAAAACTAAATTATTTATTTATTTATTTATTTATTTATTTATTTATTTATTTATTTATTTATTTATTTATTTATTTATTTATGTATTTATTTATTTAAATGCCAAGAAATGCATAATAATATCCTTTGGGAAGTCATCTACCTCTGGTAATAATCATGTTGACAACACACCCCTATGCGCTGACCTAGTAGTCAGGGACTTGAGGATAAACATAGATATTAATCTAGCCTTTGACCATCATGTGTCTACAGTAGTGAGGAAATCATTCAATGTTGCACAACTTATAAACAAAGGTATGGTATCTAGGTCCAAGGAAGTCATTGTTCCACTATATTCAGCATTCATCAGACCTATCATTGAGTACAGTGCTCACTTTGGTATATACCTAACCAGGCATATCCAACAACTGGAATGTCCACATCAGTTCCTCACTAAAAGAATACAGGGTGTAAATGACATGTCATATGCAGACCACCTCAAGGCCCTATCCCTGTATTCTGTCTCCTACAGACTGTTGAGGGGAGATTTATGCCTGGCATTACAAGGCACTGTCAGACCCCACACTGATGGACCTCCTGCATATCTGTTAAACAAACATCATCAGAATTACCCATTCTAAAGACTTAAACCTTATCTGGATATAAATAGGACCTGCTAGAGAGACAGTTATGTATCCCAGAGACTACCCCTTCTCTGGAACAGACTATCTATCCATGTGAAGCAGTGTACCTCCCTAACCCAATTCAAGTGTAGCTTGGACAATTGGATGGAGAACAGGACATTCATCCCTGGTTTGGCACCTATATCTCTAATGGACATAGACAGCCTGTAAATGGTTCATTTCCTATGACCCTGCTTGTAAATGTTTCACCTCTCAAGCCCCTGCTTACAATTATCAAGGGTACCAGAACTTCTCAGAGGTGTGGAATGCATGGCTACACTTAAAAAGGCTCTTATGGTCATTAGCCTAGTAAACTCCTATGACCCTGTGAACTTGGGAATAATACTGAATCACTCATGGCTTTGCATCTGTATCTGTATTGCAGAGTGCATCACAGGTAACTGTGTAGCAGATGATGTAAGGTACATGTCCACTGGATCCATGGTTGTTAATTCCTCATGATATTCATCCAGTAGCTATAACAGGTCATTAGCATTATCAGTTGATTTGTGCTCCCCTTTATTGAGTATCATATGAGAGTTCACACAGGGATAGGGACGAGCATTGTAACCTGTTCGCAGTCATCAGGAAAAAAACATGTTTTGGGGGATAAATAGGTCTAGCCTTTTAGATTGATCCAAATCTAGGATAAGAAAGTACTGGATGAATTTTTTAACCCACAGTCAAGCTAACTGCTAAGACAAAAATCATTGTTCTTCATACCACCTGACTAATATCAGCCATCATAGCAAATTTTCAAAAAAGTGTGAGAGTTTATTGTGAAGTATATGTTAAGATAACTTTTCAGATTCAACTTTCATAATCAGCATCAAAGCAACTCATGTATGAATCTCATGTCCCCTAGCTACTACTCTACCCATATTCCCCTATGATCAGGGTTTAATGCTAACTTTGTAGCATCATTCATCCTCTAATGCAATGAGAAAGAAGCATACAGGCCAACTGTGTAGTTCAATGCAAAATTACAAAGTCTGGCATTATGACCCACTTTTTAGATTTTGATGTCTCTAATAATTCTATGACCATTACCTGGTCATGTGCTACATGAAAATTGACAGTTGTGCATCTTACATCTGGAATGTGTAGTGACATGCTACCACATCTACTGTATTATATGCCAGCCCTGCCATCAGATGTCAATATGTTACTACAGCAACCATCCTGAAATGTTTCATAGCTCATTCATATATTTCTGTGCAGGTTCAAATGTATTATTACTGTACATGGTCTATCACAAAAGAGTAAAATTAATATATAATGCATGATACATTTCATTGCTGTACCCTGTGATTATAAGAGGGTATTAGTGTATAATGTATGATGTATTACATTGCCATACCTTGTGATAATAGGTGTGTATTAGTACATAGTGCATAATTTATTACATTGCTATACCTTGTGATAATACATGGGTATTAGTATATAATACATGATATATTACATTGCTGAACCCTGTGATAATAGGTGGGTATTAGTATATAATGCATGATATATTACATTGCTGTACCTTACGCTAATACTTGGCAGTGTGACAGTACATAGGTAGAGCATGTATGCTCTGACTTCTGCATAAGATAATTCATTGTATTTTATTCAGCACGATATAGCAAATCACAATGTTTATATCTTAGACTCCTTTAAGAGTCTTTTTTAACACCTTTATTAATTATCACTTAAAACATAGACAAACATACATTAACAGAAAAGAAAACAAATGATATTAGCATTTTTCCATTTACATACATTATACATCGCATATCTTTTTTTTCTTTGTAACTATCATCAGTCCAACATTACATGAATTGTTAAATTCCTGCTGCCCTTCAACCTCACTCCTCCTCCAGAACATTTTTTTATTAAACAAGAAACATCTTTATTAAATTATCACTTATGACATAGGTAATCATACATTTATATAAATGAAAACAAACCATATTGCCATAATTTTAGTTGCAAACATTACACGTCACTTATAATCTGTCCAGTCACTGTCAGTCGTTACATAGCTCATTCAAATCCTGCCTTCTTTTAAACCTCATTCTTTATCTACATATGTTCTCACAGTTTGCATTTTGATCCTAGCCTTTGCTAAAGATCACATTTCTAATTGTTTTATCTCTGTTACTATATTCACAACTTCTAGTACAGTTGGTTTAGACTCTGACTTCCATTTCCTAGTAATTGCTTTTTTGGACCGCTCTTTAAGAGTCTTGATGTTTTTTTTTTCGGTGGAGCACCGCACAGGAAGTGGACCCGCCACCCGTTGGCAGTTAGTTTTATGGTGCCGGAGGTGCCAACCCCAGCCCAGCCTTCAGCTTAAGGCACGACGCCCAGCACGATCTCTCTGGAGGCCACTTTCGACCTGAGGAGGACATGCAGACACACTGAAGGCACTCCTGCACTGCAGCTGAGAATCGAACGGGAGAACCTCTTGCTGTGAGGCAACAATGCAACTGCTGTACCACCGCAAAAAGCAAAAAATAATATAAAGTAAACTAACAAGATTATCCAACAAGAAAATTCTACAGTCTGTTAACACCATTGAAATTTCCATATGTTAATTAGGCCTGACCATAAAAAGGCAGATCAGTTAGTACAGTTTGTAATAAGTAAACCATTAATCCAATAGTTTGATCGATAGCACTGCTACCTATTCAGCTTTACCACTTTGATTTTTACCTGTAACAAGCATATTATCTGGAGTGCTGCAGGAAATCATAGGATCTCTAGAGTTTTAGCAGCTGTTATTCATTTAAATGATTCCTGTTAAAGAGGCAGGGGCTAAGCAGGGACACAGATTTCTCCCTGTGTGGAGACAACTTTCTGAACTTATCACATGGTCATAGGTTGGTCCCCCAGCCTCACCACTTCTAATATTAAATCCATTAACATAACTGGGGATCTCGCACTCATCTGATGTTAGGAACTAAGCCAGCCATAAGCAATGGGTCATATCCATAAACTGTAGCAGTATACTGAGGCCTACTAAATTCTGTATGTTGACTAGTTCACAGAAAGAAAAGTCACTTTTCTGACCTGTGAAATGATATAATCTAAGGAATGCATGGATTCTATCAAAAGCTTTCAAAGAGCCCTTGTCCACTGTCATTTCTTTATTATATTTGTGTGTATTATAGTGTTGTAGAAATGTTATTGCTATATTACTGTCTTGACCCTGTGCATTATCTATAATGTCTTATTGGAGGCTTGATATTAGGTATGCCACCAACTCTTTCAAATGGGTTACCAAAACAAAGTTAAGATTTTCATATTTGCATAAATGAGA